>NW_007730161.1:90821-132772 GCF_000696425.1 Galeopterus variegatus
AAAGAGTTTTCTGGCCTCATTTGGACGTGTGGTATTGTGACACCAACTATAAACTTCCCTGTTGCATCCATTAGCATGCACTGTTTTGAATATATGACATGAGTGACTGTGCAGTTGACAAGCAGAGGATCAGGTAGGACTTGGAGACCAGACCACCCGTACGTTTATGGTGTTTTGTTGGACCTCAGGGACTTTTTGGAGAGTTCTTAACACCTGTTGGTAACATTGGATGTATTTTTGAAGTAGATTTGAAGTCTTCAGTAGTGTTTTTGAATTTCTGTCTTTTACTAAGACCTCTTTATGCCATAAGATAGGTGACAGTAACAGTAATCTCTTTTTCTTGCTTAATGATCAGAACACCTTTGAATAGGAATCAGGATAGAACTGCTTTATATTAAATTCCTTTCTGGGGCCGGCCCGGTGACGCACTGCTACAGTGCGCCACTTGGGAAGCGCAGCGGCACTCCCGCCGAGGGTTCGGATCCCACATACAGACCGGTTCCCGCTCACTGGCTGAGCGAGGTGCGGGAGCAACACCGAGGGTTGTGATCCCATTGCCGGTCCTAGTCCGGTACAGGGGCGACACTGAGGGTTGCGATCCGTTGCCGGTCACGGAAAAAGACAAAAAGGAAAAAAAAAAAAAATTCCTTTCTGTAGCTCATAGTACCTTGGAGAAGTTTCAGTATACTTTTCAAAAAGGAGAAATGATCACCATAGTACTATCCTGGAACTTTAGTCCAGCTCGTGATTTTGGGGTGGATCATTGGCAGTGTTCTGTATAGTTAGCTTTCAAAGACTATAGCAAGAATTTTCCAGAAATTAGAAACAATCAAATGTCGTAATTGGCTTTCTAGACTTTCTTTTTAAAAAATTGTAGTAGTAATGCTTATGATGCTTAGTAATGCTTAAGATTGATAATAACTGTGGGAAAATTTAGGAATTATAAGACATTTCTTAGGCAATCTATATTTCAAGATAAAGCTCATGTTTATATATCGGACCAATTCTCTCTTTTGCTTATTTTAATCACTTGGCTGAGATTATTCAGGGACTTTCTCAGTCCTCTTTGTTCTGATTGTTGCACTAAGTTCCTTAAATATTGCATGCTCATTAGTGTGTGTAAGTACAGCACATGCTTTTCATCCCGGAACTGACAGTCGTGCTCTTTACTTCATCTCTCAGCCTCAGCCACTCTTTCGTCTCCGTCATGGAATGTTGCAGGGTTAATGCTGTGTTGCTTACTTTGCTTCAAGAAACTCCTTGATCACATTCATCAAAACATTCACATGATGTTTTTAAGATCTGCCCTTTCACTCTCACATTGACGTGTCACATTTATCTGTACAACTTCCTGTTGTGAAAGCCTCACTCAGGCCTAGCTCTAGGCTGGCCCCGTGGACTGGTGGCTCTGGAGCAGGACTGCAGCTGACTGGGTAGTTACCCTGGGTGGCTGGAATTGACTGTTTCTGAAGGGTAGATAATGAAGCGCTGTTAGACCCAAGGGACAAGTGTGGGACTGAAACATGGGAGGTCAGTCAAGAAAGTGACAGCCTGATGAACATAGGAATGGGACAGGAATCAAGCCCTGTGTTAAGGAGAGGGGGCCGCCAGCCCAGAGCTCTTTTTTTTTTTTTTAGCTTTGAGTGCTTGCTATTTGGTAAATAGGCTGACTGAGTTAAAACAAAACAAAGCAAAACCAAAATGTAGTGATTGAGTAGATAATCCTAAATTGCCAACATGGCTACCTGCAAGCTTCCCGATGGGCTGAGGGCCACCTTGAATTGAAGCATGTAATGCATTTGGCTTACAGAAAATTGGAATGTGTCAGTCCTGTGGTTACACAGATTTTTAGTATAATTATATTGTGATCTCACTGTTTAATGATGGGCCTAACAAGACATCTGTATTTTGGGGTTTATTTTTGACGATTTTCTGTGGTTTAATAGTCTAAAATTGGTAAATTTATGTTACGAAAAATTTTTTCACCAGAGCAACTGAACTCTGTCAGATGATATTTTCAATTTATATCATAAAATATTAGAACTGGGAAGGAGCTTTACTTGCCCCCCTGTGGTAGATTCTTTATTCATTCATTTGTTCTTTTGTCATCAAGCATCTACTTTATAACAAACACTATTCTTGGCAAGAAGATATCCTGAAAAGAGATTAAGTATGTTAAACATAAGTCTCCCATTAGAAGCAAATTTGTTAGACTTTGATCCTGTTGTGATCTATATGTTAGCACATTTATAGACACTGAACTTTTCAGTTCGTTCTTTTTAGAACTTGGGCTTTGGTGATGACATGGTATCAGGAACAAATAAGAATATCATTGAATAGTAACTTGCTTTTCAGGGGGTCTTAGAAATCTAATAAAGGTGACTCTATGATGCCCATCTTGACTTGCTATCCTTAAGAGTGAATTTTTCTTTTCTTGTAGAATCACAGGTCCTGCTTGGATTGCATATCTTTGATGAAGCTAGTCCCCTTTCATGTTATTGGAAGTGCAAATAAATACACATTCAATTTTGCTTGCTTTAAACTTATTTGTTACGTAACTAGAATAATTTAATCTTTCTTTGATTCTTCCACTTTTTCACATAATCCTTGTGCTTGATTATATTTGATCAAAACAATTTACTCCCTTTTTTATTTCCTTCAGAATAAAAAGAGTTAAAGTAAATTACTTTCTATCAATTTAGAACAAAAAATTCAGGAAATTCTAAAGTGAAGATCACCATGCTCCCATGAACTTTATGGTATTTGTAGCAATTTATTCTTTTTGTTTTTTTAACAAAGAGCTTTTATGAAACTGCTAATAATTGTAACTTTGTTCAGTATTACATGTTTCTTAAACTGTGGCTGCTTTCCAAATACCACAAATAGTCTAAATTGTTTTACCTTTAAGAGATGTTTTTCTAATGGAGTCATTGGTTAATTCTGAAAGTAATTCAAACTCAGAGTTTATAACCTTCTAAACTCACTCTTTAAAGTTTGCTAATTTTTTTTTTAAGAAATCACATTTGGCTCTTTTCTAATAGCTTTAACTTGGCAATAAAAAGGAAACTGCAAGCATTTATTTCATCTGAATTTGAAGTCATTTTTTTTTCCTTTTTTGTCTTTTTTCGTGACCGGCAACGGATCGCAACCCTCAGTGTCGCGCCCGTACCGGACCGGGACCGGCAACGGGATCGTAACCCTCGGTGTTGCCCCCGCACCTCGCTCAGCCAGTGAGCGGCCGGTCTGTATGTGGGATCCGAACCCTCGGCGGGAGCGCCACCACACTCCCAAGCGGCGCACTGTAGCAGTGCGTCACCGGGCCGGCCCTGAAGTCATATTTTAAACCTTAAGCTCTTTAACAAAGCATGAGACAGCATATGTAACAGTCCTACTTACATATTTTTGCTTTGTGTGTGTAGAAAGTTTCCTGCCTCACTTTATCTTTGGTCTACTGGACATTTTTATTCCATCAATAAATTGCAAGTCTCCTGGAATATTTTATATGGGATTTATTTAACCCACGAGATCGGATCCTTGCTATTTTACATGCCAAAACATTTTGGCATTCAGTTCACTTGTACCCCCAATAAACAGCTTAGCTTAGTAGGGTACTTCTGAGAATTGCTGAGGAGAGGGTGAGGCTTGGCAAGGATCAAACCCAGCGGGATAAGATTCTGTTAAACTGTGAGTGTTACATGCATAACCAGGGGATTTGGGGGGTTCAACAGTACCCACTGAAAGAAAAGAATGTATTCATAAGTAGGTGAAAGAATTTAATTGGAACGGAAGAGTGAGAAAGAGGATTGTGGAGGAAGATAAAAAGGAAAGGACATGTATTTGTTCAGTAAATGAGAGGAGAATCAGCAGCATAAACAAAGCCTTAGTCCTTCCTTAAAATGTTGACTTCTACCTCGAGGTATAATCCTCACCTTCCCCACTTTGTTGCATTTTTCCCCTTTACCCCTGACTACCCCCTTTTTAAAACTAATTTGCTCTTCTCTGGGCTTTTCTCTGCAGCCCCCTCCACAATAGTTTATTGTCCCACGCAGATGCAGTCCTGCCGTGAAGGCTCCCAGCCTTTCCGGCTGCTCTGCCCCCCTGCTTGCCAAGTCAGGACAGAGGGTCTTTTTCTGTGGTGTATTTTAAATAGGTGCTGGGCCAGCCCACTCCGGCACTCCTTCTAATACATATTAATGCTTTTTTTTCTTTCTGATTTCTGAGTACACGATCGTTTGATCATTTTTTGCTTTGAATATTCTTTCTGTGCTGCCAGAGAAAGAGATGACTTGATGTCTGCACTAGTTTCCATAAGGAGCAGCATGGCAGATGTGCAGCAAAGAGAAGCAAGTGCCTATGAACAGGTGAAACAAGCTGTGCAGATGACTGAGGAAGCCAATTTTGAAAAAACCAAGGCAAGTGTAGTAAGATGAAAGCAAAGGCATCTAGAATTGTTCTATTTTTTTTTCCTTCTGAGTAATTCTTTGGTTATCCTTCCATAACTAAATTCTGTTTTCCAAACACACAAAGTGAATACCAATCTGTTAATGTAGACTTTTCTGAATTAAACAAATTTGCTATTTGGATAATTCTTATTCCTTTGCAAATACTCTTGTTATATCACTATTCAAAGAATGTAATACAATATGGTAAAGTACTTTGAGAGACTTGTATGCTTAATCTTTTTATTTGCTGATAGTTTTCATTGCTGTGAAAATTTTAATACATACTCACCAGTTTGTGTATATTCTTGTTTGACCAAAGACAATGTTTTTCCTCTATATATGGGAAATTTTGAGAATATCCAAATATCCCAAAGATTACAATATATGTGTATTTAATAGTATCCTTAGCTACGAGTCTGGATCCATTGTAAGCTTAATCAAACATACTTAATAATAATGATAATAATAATTAACAGTGATCTGTGTTCTAGGCACTTTGAATAATAGGAAGTTACTGTTGATTCATCTATATTTGGAGGCCACACCTTAATCGATTAAAATTGCTCTGCATTTTCCATAGGCACACTAGTTGCACTTCAAGTGCTTAATAGCCACGTGTAGCTACTGATTACTGTATTGGACAATGCAGATATGGAACATTTTCATCATCATATAAAGTTCTATTAGATAACACTAGTCTAAACCATGTAGTAACATCAGCATTCTTTAAAATATTGGAGCTGTTTGATTCTATATTAAGAATTGACTCTTCTCAGTCATTGCCTTCTCCATTTATCTCTGTCCAGTTCATCCCTAACTCTTCCCAGACCATTTGACCCTAATTCATTACTAATTTCATAACACGTCTCTGCCTATGAAATTTAGGTTCAGTTCTGACCAAACTCCCTAACATATGTTAATGTTTCCTCAAACGCTCCTCCTGTTTCTTTAGTTGTTCTGAACTCTGGCTGTCCCTTGACAACATCACGATCCTTAAAACCTCCAGCAAAGCCCCTTTTGCCATTTAGTTCATCTCACATGGCTACGATGGAGGAATCAGCACTCACTTCGCTCCTTCTTGCCATTTCCAGACCTCTGTTGGGGCACCTCCTTTCCAGTACCATTCCTCTTTGAAATGAGTGTTGTCTCCCTTTTCCCTAATAGTAAGCAATAAAATTTCTCATCTAGAAGACACTCTTTGACACTTTTTAAGAGCTTTAGCATCTGATCCCTTCCCCCTCCACCCTGTCTCCTTTCATCATCCTTAAAGGTTTCAACATCCATGTTGTTAATACAGTCATGTACCACATAACAGCATTTTGGTCAACAACGGACTGCATACACAACAGTGGCCAGAGCACCAGGCTACATCCCTTCCCCCTCCACCCTGTCTCCTTTCATCATCCTTAAAGGTTTCAACATCCATGTTGTTAATGCAGTCATGTACCATATAACAGCATTTTGGTCAACAACGGACTGCATACACAACAGTGGCCAGAGCACCAGGCTACACCATATAGCCTCGGTGTGTAGCAGGCTACACCATCTAGGTTTGTGTAAGTACACTCTGTGATGTCACACATTTACTAAATCACCTAATGACACATTTCTGAGAAGGTATCCCAATTGTTAAATGATTGGTGACTGTAAATGCAATAGCAACACGTTTCGGTCTCCTTAAATAATATTTTCCCCCTACTGTTCTGTAACGCCCACATGAACTGAAGTGCCCCTAGTACCTCAAACTCTGAAACGGCTCTCTCTGACCAGAGACTTTTCTCTACTTCCCTCTTTATGTAGAGAAATCTGCTTCATGTTCTCGTTCCTGCTTCTAGTTTTTCAGCCTCCTCTCTTTTTATTTGTTGTCTCCAGGCTGGTCTGCTTTCCTTCCTACTTAAATATGAATTCCACCATCTCATTTGCAGCACCTTCTGTGTTCGCCAACTCACTGAAGAGAGCCTTTGTCCACTAGTATGCTCTCACTGGACAACCGGACGTCGTCCCTTCCTTAACCCCTAACCAATCCCTAAGTGCCAATCTTAGTTTCTGAAGTTTTCTCGAATTCTTTCCTCGCTAACACTTCTTGTTCACTTTGTGGTAATCTCTGAATTTATGTGTTACAACAGCCTCCTAACTTGTCTCCCTTCCTTTGCTCCAGTCCCAATTGTGCAGCCACAGTGATCTTTCATAAAGACAGATTTGCTCATGGGACTCTCCACTTTAAAATCCTTCAGTGAATTCGCACTGCCTTTGGTCTCCAAATTCCTTCGCATGCTTACGAGGTCTGTCATACTGTGGCTCCCTTTTCCCCTCCAGTGTTGCTTCTTATCACTCTCCTCTCACACCTCATCCCCCAGCAGAGTCAGGAGACTTTAATGATTGAGCACGAGATTATGAGAGTTAGCCAGACCTAGACTCACTGGCTGTGTGACCTTGGACAGTTATTTAACTTCTCTGTGCCTCAGTTTTTCTTCATCTGAAGATAATACCTGACTCATACTATTGTTAAAGAGGACTGCAGTTTAAAATGTATATTAGTTATCCTGTAGAAACCCTGGCACAAAATATCTCCTCAATAAATGTCTGTGGTGGTGATGGTTATAATCCCAGTGATTATTCAGCCTCTGGGTCTTTGTATATGCCATGCAAATTCTTCTCCACTCCACGGCCTGGATGTTTTCTTCATCCTTTTGTGGCTTAGCTTACGTGGCACTCTCTCTAGAAAACCTCTGTTCTCTCAGGTCCAGATTTGTGCCTCATATGTGCCTTTGTAGCAGGGTTTCTTAACCTTGGCATTGACATTTTAGGAACATAATTCTTTGTTTTGGAGACTGTCGTGCACATTGTGGTATGTTTAGCAGCATTCCTGGCCTCTACCTACTAGATGCCACCAATACACATCCCCTTCCCAAGCTGTGACAACCAAAGTTGTCTCCAGACATCGCCAAATGTCTCCTTGACAGCAAATTCACCCTCACTTGAGAACCACTCCTTATTAAAGTATTTATCAAAATGTATTATTATTGTGTTCACCATTAAATCCCTAGCATCTTGCGTAGTGCTCACCACATAATAGGTGCTCAGTAAATATCCACCGACTAAGGAAATTGCAACTCTGCATTCTAGAATTCCTTCATTGTCTTCCTCGTTTACCTTCTTTGCCAGTGCCCAGTGAAAATTAAACCCAACCAATCTTTTTTTCTTTGGCTACTTTTGGCCTACCAAGCACTGCTGAAGAAGGTCGCTTACAGAAGCCACTGAATGAGTTCTCCTGGAGAGCGTTACTGGTCACCTTCGGCAGTCATAAGTCCTGTTCAGCAGTGCTTACCTGTGTGGTTGACCGCCTCATCTACTCTACACAGAAACTCCTCTTCCTCATTTCCCCAATTCCCCTTGTACACCATACTCTCGACAGACGACCTGCTTCTCACTTTACTGAGATCAGGATCAGCCGACAGGAGCCTCCTAAACATCTCATCCTCCAAATGTGTCTTCTCATTTTTTCTCACGTTTCTGGCCCTCTTATTTCCCAATATGAATCTCTTTTTCTAAGTTCTTGATGTCTCCTACTTCTTCTAGGTTTTCGGGGACGCTGAGCCATCTCTTAGCACATCTTTCTTGCATTCTCCGTCCCTCGCTCCCCACTGTTATCCCCCCATCCGATCTATAGCTGTTATTCTTGTTTAAAAAAATAAAAAACAGGGCCGGCCCAGTGGCGCATGCTACAGTGCGCCACTTGGGAGTGTGGAGGCGCTCCCGCCAAGGGTTCGGATCCCACATACAGACCGGTTCCCGCTCACTGGCTGAGCGAGGTGCGGGAACAGCACCGAGGGTTGCGATCCCGTTGCCGGTCCCGTCCCGGTACGGGCGCGACACTGAGGGTTGCGATCCGTTGCCGGTCACGAAAAAAGACAAAAAGGAAAATAAATAAATAAATAAAAATAAAAATAAAAAACAGCCTTCACGTGATCAATTTCCGCTTGAGTTTACTACCTCTGTCTATCATTTCACTGTCAGACCTTTCAAAACAGTTGTCCACCCCTATGGCTTTCCTTTTGCTTCTGAACACATGGCAGTCAAATTTTGAACAAATCGTTGTCTGATTTCATGCTGGTGAATTGCTAGCTTAATGATACTAGTCACTTCCTGATTACAAAACTCAGTGACCTCATCTCAATCCTCTTTTGACTCAAACTCTGTAGTTTTGGAAGCTGTTAACCGTCCTATGATAACATGTCATCTCTTTCCCTTGATTTAGCTCATATTTTACTCTCATGGGTCCACTTTGTATCCTTCTTGTCTACTCTTACATCTCTTAACTTGTTTTCCACAAGCTTTCAATATGGACATCCCTCAGAGTTAGTTGCTAGCCCTGCTCCTGTGTTGCCTTGATTTTCTGGATTCGTGTCTTCTCTCGTGGCCAAATATTGCCTTCCTTTGAACATCCCCACATTGTGCCTTTAGCTCTAAGTGCTCTCCCAAGCCCCAGACCTACATTTCTTGCTGCTATTAGATCTCTTTATATGGATGATATTCCACTAGCATCTGAAACGCTATACAACCAACTTATTAAAATTTCTCTCCACCTTCCCATCTACTACTCCTTTTCCTTCTACCCTTGTCTGTATTGCCTTTTTCAAATGATGGCATCACCATCTTAGCAACAGCCCTGGCTCATGTCCTTCTAAAAACTTTAGCTCTTCCTATCCCTCTCTCTCGATATCACTTGCCAAGTTCTTTCTCTCTGTCCAGAGTCGCCTATTTAGCTATGCCCACCTTTCCTTTCCTGTACCCCACCCCGATTTAAGTCTTCACATATTCTTATGCAGACTATTGCAGTTGCTTTCTAGTTGCTTTCTGTCAGGTTTCTTCTAATTCCAGTGCATGTATTTTTCACACTGCTGCCATGGCCTTTCTGAATTGTAAAGACAAATTCCTTTGTGTGACCTTCCAGATCTTTCACAATCTGGCCCCATTGTAACTTTTCTAGACTTATCTTTCACTATGCCCTTTCATATAACCTGTATTGATCCCAGAACATGACCTATAATTGACCATTTTCATGAGTTTCTTCAAGACGTTCTTTTCCACCCTGTATCCACCTGTGAAATATCTGTTCAGCCTATAAGACTGAACTCAGACAGCAGTCTTCCCAAAAGTTTTTCCTAGCCCCTTGTTTAAATTAATCTCTTCCTCAACTGTATTCCTGCTGATGTGGTTTATAAATTTGGTGTCTATTTACATTGCTATCTTCACCAAAAGACCTTGAAAGTCAGGTCTGTGACATCTATCATTGTATTCCTCATGTGACCACTTACATATTAATTGCACAATAAATGTTTGTTAAATTGAATTAAAGTCAATTATTAGTTTTAAATATTAATGTGAGCTTTTGTAATTAGTGCTTTAAAAAATTTAACAGTTAAGAACAAGCGAAGCTATTTGTGTATTTCAAATCTACAGCATTTTCACTGAATTAGTAATAATGAATGCAAGGATTACTAAGCAGTTTACAAAATGTAATGCAAGTCTAGTGGTTTTTATCTAGGAGATGTGTTAAAATACATTAGGAATTTTGCTTTCTGAGAGCATTAAAAAGTCAGATGGCATAGATAGGTTAATTTTAAAATCAGCTACTTTTGTTACTGAGCTATGAAGTGGTTACTTTGTTCTATAGTTCCTTGACATTTGTTGCCATCTAGTGTGCCATTTTCATACTGCATGCTAACTAGAAGGGATTATTTTATATTATATATTTACATTTATAGTGGCAGTGAAAATGCCTGAGGATTTTATAAGAAAATAAGTATGTTATATAAGAAGAAGCCACTATCTTAAGAACTACTAGGAGAAATGGCAGCCACAGGCCCCAAATTAACTTGGTCACCTATAAAGATCTATTGTTTAATTATGAATGACTGTTTACTGACCTAGCCTTTGTGAATTCAGTTATTTGACTTTACTGAATGGTTGGTTATCTGAGTATGATCAGGGGGTACCCAATCAGCTGGGATTCTGGAAACTAGGAGAGGGAGCCCTAGAACTACAAGAGAAAGCTTTAATGGAAGTAGTATATCAATATTTGTCTAGTAGACCCAAATCTTCTAGTGTGACATCTGTTGTAAAAGAGAGATCTTTAGAAAGATTAAATCACTTTTTTAATTCCAAGTATGATGAAGTCCTATTGTTTTCTTCTTTGTGAGTAGGCATATATATTAAAATCAAAGCAAATAGAAGTAAAAACTATTATATTATTTGGAATCATTGGTTATGAAACTGGGGGACAGACCCTGATTTCCCCTTGCTATTCCCCTAACCCCATCAGAACAGGCCTTGAGTAGGGGAAAGAGGAAATAGCAAAAGAAAATCTGCTTGACTTAGCAGGACAGGCTGGATTCTTAGGAGTAAGAAATTCTGTTAATGATAATATACGAGTAGAGTTGATTAAACATATATTTCCTTAGGCTAAGACTTGATCTGAAGGTCAGGGTGTTTGTTCCTTAAATGAATGCCTTATGGCTTAAAATAACATTTGTAACCCCTCTCTTTAAGTTGTCTTTGCAGATAACAAACAACTACAAGCCACCTTTGAAGTCTGTACACCTCCAGACTCAAAGGAGCCAAGGAGGTACTTAGTCAGGATGCCAGAAATAATTACGCCAACCTCACCCCTGACCAGATTCTCCCACAACTCTCAAGACCCCCACTCATGATTTAGCTCTGTAAATGCCTGTGATTTTAAGCGGTTGAGGAGCATGAGGTCTTTAAGCCCCTTTGCATGCCTCTTTTGGTTCGGTATCAGTTACATACCAAGAGACATCAATAACCAGTTATAACCTAATATTTTTATTCAGTGTTTCATTGCTCCTTTCATTACTCATCACCACCCATTGGTGGTGTCTAGTCCTAACAGACAGAAGGCCACCCACAAAAGCAAGTCTTCAGCAATGGTTTACATGACTTATGACTTTTTACTGTGAGCTTTTTGCTGTATCATCGTATCTTGGCATTAGGCCTCATCCTATAAGGATCATTTACTATTCCTTGTTACTGAATTGATTGAATTCTTTGAATTGATTCTTTAGTTGCTTTTCATGGTAGCCTGGTTTTTAGATCTTCAGCAATCTTTTCCACTGTTCCTGTTGTTAATGATGTTAACTCCTGAGTTTTGGTTCAATTGAAAACCTTCAGATTGGATATATAGTTGATATTCAATAATTATTTTATTCAATCATACCAGTAGTATCCATTATATGAGCAAAATTTATGAACATTTTTATTAAGTTCATATAAAATATTTTTCACAGGAGCAATTGCATTTTGGAGCACGAAAGCCACTAATTCATATTATTTCAAGCTCCATGAGTCTAAATTATAGAAAAATTATACTTTTCATTTCTTTTAAAATCTACTTTAAAATTTCCTCTTCCAGGCATTCTCAACCAGGACTGGACCTGAGAATAACTCACTAAGATAATTTTACTGTATTTGTCTATCAGTTAATCTGAGGCAATTGACAATCAGAGACAATTACTTTTATGCTTAGGAATACAGAAACATTCCAGAAGAGACCAAAAGAAATTGAAGTTTAATACTTTACAAAGAGAGGAAAAATTCACATATCTTAGATTCATCTGTTGTTATTAAAGCTTTCACCAGAGGGAAGCAAAATTATGCATAAAACTTACAGTGCTTACCGAGACCATTTCCGGCTCCATTAACAAAAAATGTGACTATCAAATTTATAATCATACAGTATGTAAGTCATATGTAACTTGGGTTTTTTTCTACCAATTCAGGGGAAAAGAGAGGTTGGGTGAGGTGGATATTGTAGATAAGAGCCACTGGGATAAGATTAAGATATCATTGCTTCTTAATTTAATTGAGATTTTTAAAATTTGGGATTTTGAAATCATATTTTATTATTGGGTATTATACATAGAGATATCATAAATGTGGCCAAAAGGAAGTTACAGAGTTTTTATTTCTAGAAACACAGAGAGGGAAATTTAAGACTAAAGAACAATTATGGACTTTTATCAGAAATGGAAGATGACAATTTTCATAAAACTAGATAGTGAATGCTGTTTTAAGTCTTTCTTTATTTTAACTTTTCATTATTACCTAATTTTTACTTTAATTGTGTGTTTAGGGGGAGTGAACTAAATCTTATCTTAGTTATGTTTTAGGACACTTGATTATTATATAGTGTTAAACAATAGATGCCTGTATGTAATGATATATTCAACAACTCATTTGAAAATTTTGATCTTTTTATCATTTAAAGTATTCAGTCATTTTTAACCATGAGCAAATGAGAAATCAGTTGAATTGGATACTTACATGTTTCATGCTGTCTAAACATGATATACAATTGTTATTACCAACCACTTGGTTTTTCTGAACCTTTTTTCAAAATTCTGACTTATCCTTGGCCCTCATCAAGGTCCTTTACCTGAATTTTCTAGTTAATTTGTTAACATAGCTTTAAATGTGAAAATTGAAATATGTGAATAAATGTAACATTTGGATACTGTTTTAAATCAGTAAATGGGGATGATAAATACAAAATTATGCTAATGGATTTTATAGTGAATTTTAACTATCTTAAATAAAATTAAAGCTTAATTGTCTCATTTTCTCCTTATTTTTTTCAAATTCCAAAGTCCCATTTCACTCTGTCTTATTCTGGCAGGCTTTAATCCAGTGTGAGCAGTTGAAGAATGAGCTGGAGAGGCGGAAAGAGCGAATTGAAAAAGAACTTGCATCTCAGCAGGAGAAAAGGGCGTTTGAGAAAGAGATGATGAAGAAAGAAATAACAAAAGAAAGGGAGAACATGGAATCAAAGGTACTTAAGGACTCCATTGTCATCCACTTGGCTGAAGAAATGTTTGTTTCATGTCATTGATGATTCTATGCGCTACAGTTCGTGAATGAACTTAAATTTTAAAACCTTTATTATGTATAAGTAGTCAAATTTTTTATAATTTAGAGCTCATTAAAATGCTGTTTTTTCAAATATTTCTCAATAAACTTTATTCTCTGACCTTTTAAAATAAAATTATCAGTTAGATTCTATATTATGAAATTGTGAAATTTACTTTAATCCTGCCATTCTGTTTGATTCTCTGTCTCACGTTTGCCAGAGGCGAGCAGGTGCTCTGAAGACACCCAGATTTTATTTCAACTTTGGCTAAATCAAGGAGAGATGACTCCCCCACTTTATCCCCTACCCCAAAATTAAACATGCAGATGATAAAACACTTGAAAGAAACCCAGTAACCAAGAAAAAGTGATTATACATACTGTATGAAGTCACTTCTGACAAATTACATGATGAATAATGACCATCACCGATGAATACTTGCAAGGGAGAAATTAAAGGCAAAAGGAATAGATAACATGACATGGGCAGTGTTTGAAAAGTAGTAACAAACTGGAATACAGAGTTGAGTTGAACCTAGCTTAAAAATTGCTGTAATAGAGTAATATTAAGCAAGATGTGTTCTATAAAGTAAGCAAAACAGCTGTGTTACATTTTTTTACAAAGTGGACTTATAGCTTGTACCTTAAGTGCTGTGTTGTTATCATATTCCAATGTGTGCTTATGAACTCATTTAGCAAATGTCTACTGAGTATCTCCCACATGCAAGGCAATGTACGGGCCTAACGATATATAAAAAGACAAACCACAACTTCTGCCCAGTGAGTTTCTAGTCTCATGGATAAACTGAGGCATTTACTGTAGGCTCCCTTGTCTTTACCTTTTTTAAAAATTGTGCCTGTCAAAATCCTACTATAGGTCAATCTAACTGCCTATCTTCTCTGCCCTGGATTGGTTATCTCAGCTGGTGAAAATCCCACAACCTTGCAGATGGCACCGCTGTACACTCAGAGCCTTCAATGTCCAGAATTGTTCTTTCAGTGCTTTCTAGCAGACCTCTGATACCTTCCTCTCTCTTCCGTTTATCCAGCATTCAACAGATATTAACTGGAGGGACTGGGGATGTGGTAGTCTGATGACCAATGCAATTCCCTTGTGAAGCTCACAGAGTACTGAAAGAGTTAGACATTAAACAAATACTTTTATAAATGAATGTTTAATTATCATTGTGATAAAGCCATGAAGGTTTGGTGTCGGGGGCACCATGGCCGGAGCATAGAGGGCGAGGGCCAGAGTAGTAGGGAATGAGTTTGGAGAAATTGAAGAAGTATTCAGGAACCAAATTATTAATGGCCTTAAAAGCCATGTGAAGAATTTTAAATTTTATCCAAAAAGTGATAGGAAGCCATTTGGACAGTGTCATGATGCCATTCGTATTTGAGAAAAATCACTTTGTCAGTAGATTGCAAGGAGAACCGGAATAGATGCCCGGAGATCAGGTGGGAGGTGACGGTGTCTTGGAACTATTTTCCAGGACTATTTCAAATTACTTTAATTCTCCTCAAGTTCTCTACCATACCACTTTCCCCTCATTCTCAGCAGACAGCCTTACTTACCTAACAAAGAAAATTGAAGCCATTAGGTGATAACCGCCTCTATCTTCCCCCTCACCTCTGCCTTAAAATAAATTTTCACCCACATCCAAACATCCAAACCCTATCAGAATGGAGAAGGCTTAATCCTAATCCTTTTACCCTCCCAGGGGTCCCGTCCCCTTTCCCCACCTCAGGGAGCTCAGTTCATTTGTCCCTTTCTTGTGAATCTTCAGCCTTTCCTTCACTATAGCCTCTTTCTTCTAATCTTGTGGTTCTCAATCTTTGCTATGCGAGAAATTCTAAAAATCTCATTGCCCAAACTGCACCCCAAACCAATTACATTAGGACCCAGGTGTCAGTACTTTTTAAAGTTGCCCAGGTGATTCCACTGTGCAGCCGAGGTTAGAAACCACTTTAGTAATCCCATACCCCTCCTTACTGTTTCTCCTTAATAGTCGAGTTTCTTGAAAGATTTGTCCACGCATGTTGTCTTTATTTTTTCACCTCCCATTTACTTTTTAGCCTGCTGCATTTTAGCTTCTGTGCCCACAGCTGGTGACATTACCATTGTTAGGTTCACTGAAGACCTCCTCGTGCTGTATTTAGCAAATTTTTCTTTTTTGCTCTTTTTCTCCTTAAAAGGCTCTCTTTCCATTATTTCTCTGCATCTCTATTTTTGATCTGGGAGAATGATAATGTGTGCCTTTTAGGTTACTCTGAGTTTAAAGTGTGTTTGAGACAATGAAGGAGACACGTCCAGGAAGCAGCTTGGTACAAGGGTCTGTAGTATAGCAGACAGCTATAGATGTAGGTGTCTTTGGCACTATTGTGGCTTTAATTGCATACATATGGTATTGATTTCTAAATCTTTAGCTCTCTCCTGAGATCCCAAACCAGCTTTCCTTTCCATCTTCCCTATCCCAGTGGAGCCCCTATTCATCCAGTTTCCCAATACAGAAATCTTCTCATCCTTGTCTTCTCCCTCACCCCACGCATCTCATCATCACCAAGTTCTAGAGATTGAGGCCCCTAAGCATTTTACATTGCCCTGTCTCTCCATCCCACTGCTGCCCATATCTCACCCTTGGATGGTTCCTACAGCCCCTGTGGTGTCCTTGCCTCCAGTCTCAGCTCTTTCCCATCTGTCCTCTAAACCACAGCCAGGACAGTCTTTCATAAATGAACATCTCAATATGCCACTCTCTTGCTCTAAAATCCTTTCATGTCTCCCTGCAACCTTGGATAAAATTTAGGATCCTGTGGCATAACATGAAGACTCTGTATTATCCTCTCTCATCAGCTCTCCAGTCTCATCTCCCTTCATTTCTCCTCCTTGCTACCCCCACATACTGACCTTATACTTCCCCAAACCTGCAAACGAGAAACTCTGCAGTACCGTTTTTTCATTTCAGGATGTTGCTTGTGCTTTGCCCCCTGCCTAGACAAATCTGTATTATCCTCTCTCATCAGCTCTCCAGTCTCATCTCCCTTCATTTCTCCTCCTTTCTACCCCCACATACTGACCTTATACTTCCCCAAACCTGCAAACGAGAAAGTCTGCAGTACCGTTTTTTCATTTCAGGATGTTGCTTGTGCTTTGCCCCCTGCCTAGACAAATCTTCTCTGCCATCTTTAACTGATTCTTCACAGTTCTTGATATCCACCATCTCTTACAGCTTGCCAAAGCTAAATTGGGATCCTCCCTGACGGGCTCTCATAACTCAATTTATTGCACATTTTTGTTGATTTGTCTGCTTCCCCTAATTCACTATGAGTCGCTTGCATGTATAGTCTGTTAACATCCTTATTGCCGGGCTCTCATAACTCAATTTATTGCACATTTTTGTTGATTAGTCTGCTTCCCCTAATTCACTATGAGTCGCTTGCATGTATAGTCTGTTAACATCCTTATTGCTTGGCACATTCCTCCCACATAAAATGTGCTTAAAATGTAATTGTTGAATGAATGAATGAATGAATACAAAAATGAATGAAATATGAGCGAAAGAAAAAAAGACCCTGTGGCATTGGAAAGGTATGACTAACAAGCCGAGAATCCAGGGGGTCAGAACTCATCCCTTTCTGCAACAGATCATGGAAGGCTTTGTGGAGAAAGTGGCATTTTAACTGAGCTTCAAAGAATAGGTAGGATTTAGAAATGCAGTGTATGGGGGAAGAAATGCTGCCTATAGCCAACCCAAATAAGGAAGTAAAGTTGTGAACAGAGCCTCGTTTATGAGAGAGAATGACAAAGACCACCTATCGTTCACACCTAGATTTCTGTTTCATGGGTTGTTTAGTGGAAACCATTTGTCTTGCTGAGTAGTTCTACTGTCTAAAAAATATGCTGATGAAAAGGAGAAAAAAAAATTTTTTTAAAGGAAAAATAATAAGTAAATAAATAATAAAAATATGTTGATGAGAGTTCCTGATAAGAAAGGAGAGGGGAAGGCTGAAATGTGCCTGGCACATTTCCGGGTGCTTTCATATGTAACAGAACCTTTCTCTTATATGGACAATTATTTCATGAATAAAGGTGGCAGCAGAAGTACAGTGCCTTTCTGAGCCTGAGTCACTTAAGTTTACTGGGGGCATGTGCTGTCCTAAACAAAGATGCATGAATAAAAGCTGACAGTGGTCCCAGAACTGAGGCAAGTGCTGTCAGGAAATGGCAGAGGGTGGCTTTGGAGTAAAAGGATTTAGGGTTGAATCCAATTTGACCTTTCTGTGACCTTCAACAATTCATTTAACCTCTCTAAGTTTCAGAGGAGTAAGGAATAAAGTTGATAATACTTATTTCAAGGGATTGTTAGGCTTAAATGAGATAATGTTTTGAAAATATCTAACATAATACCTGGATTGCAGTGGGCATTTAATAAATTTTAGCTTGTGGTTGTTATCATTCTTATTTCACAGAAAGGGAGAAATAGCCTTATTAGGTAGATTTCTTGGTCCTTCATGTGTGTAAAAGCAGACAGACTTGAATATAAAGCCCACCTTTACCTTTGATTAATTAGCCTGAATGAACTTGGACAAGTTATTTAGTTTTCTGAATCTCATTTTTTCATAATTTCTTCTCTAAGGGGATATAAAGAGAGAATGTGTATCACACTGCCTAGCACAGAAATGTAGTCTAGTGGGGAGACTGACCAATTAATCATAATATTGTAAGTGCTAGGTAGTTAAAGTTAGTGCTAGAACAAGCATCCTGCTTTTCTAACAGGAGGAATACTTGCGAGACTTAGATTTTCTTTCTTTTTGTGTTTTTTCTTTTTTCTTTTCTAAAACAAACAAAAAAAATTCCATTTGTGTGGGAAGCTGTAGGAAAGCAGGTGCTTTTCACCTAGACAGGTTTGAATCATTCCCCTGTATACAGTACTTGCTGTGAGTTTGTATGTTGTCTTCAGTAATGGTCCTTGGTTGCACTGAGCCACTCAGGTTTGTTAGTTCATTCAGTCATTCATCTTATATTTGTTGAGCACCTGCCGTGGTCCACATATTTTCTCAGTTGGTTCCCTTCACAATAGCCCATTGGTAGAAACTTTAATTCTTGTGTCTCTTGTATAGGGAATGCCTCTTCACACCATGTTCAGTGCACTAGGGGCTGCTTTGCAGAAATTTCCATCAAGCTTTCCCAACCTGGGTGTCCTTGTCTCTTCCTTGCCCCTGTCAAAGTTTAAAAGACATACCTGATGTCAGTGCCCTGGACATCCAGCAGTGTTGCAGCTGTGTCTGTGTTACTTCTGGTTCTGCAGCAGATGTTGGGTGGAGAAGCTCCTGCAGTGTAATGTTGACTTCCAGATGGTGGGCATGGGGAAAAAGAAGGCATGACAATGGGAGGGGAGGCCTCAGGAAGTGGGTGACAGGAGGCAGTAGACAGGTAGTGGGCAGAGGAAAGACATGACGGGTGGCAGAGGGAGGAAGTCACAAGGAAGAGGAGAGATATGTTACATGCTTATAATAGAAACTGACTCAGAATTTACAATTAGCAAAATAAATGTCTGCATAGTTACTTCAAAAAACCACACAATGTTAATATGTTTACCATCAGATATATCTCCACATAAATAATATTTGATTTTTAGTAGATGGTGATTAAAGTTTGTTGCTGATGTATGGTTCCAGAAAAGCTATAATTACCCAGTCATGATATGTATACTCATGAACTTGAATTTTTAAATTAAGGAAATTAAATTGATATTTTTGATTTGTTACATTTAACTTCTTTTGACCCTTAATTTTAGATTCAGATTGTGATATGTACAAGGATCCTTTGTAGTTTGTTATTAGTGAAGCTAATTTTATGTGTAAATTAGATTTATAGACAATCTATTGATGATAAAGACATGTAAATAGCCATAAGTCAAATATAACAATTCTCCACAATCCCCAGAAGAGTTCATTAATACATCTGCGTACGTTAGACAATAGCTACCAGGGCTCATTGTTTTCATATAACTTTAGCTAGTTATATAATTCAAAGGCAGACACCTATCTTGATTTTATTCATGTAAAGTTCTTACTTTACCAAAACTTTGATTCAGTGTTGATTTTCATCACAAAATTTTAGTCATTAATTTCATTTGTAAAACTGAATTCACACCATGTCAATGTACAACAATTTCAAATATCACTGTATTTGCATTTACCAGTTACCAGTTCTTGTTTTAACAGATAGGAATTGCTAGGTATCCCTATATGTTTTGCTCTGGGTTAAAGTAGCATTTCTTCTTCATTTTAAAATTGCTAATATAAGTAAGAAATTAAGAGCCTAGAAAAGTTTGACTTCTTGGAGCAGAGCAAAACATAATTGCAAACAAAAAGCAATAAAGGATAAGCCTAAGATCTAAAAAGCATTTCGAGGGCCGGCCCGGTGGCGCACTGCTACAGTGCGCTGCTTGGGAAGCGCGGTGGCACTCCCGCCGAGGGTTCGGATCCCACATACAGACCGGTTCCCGCTCACTGGCTGAGCGAGGTGTGGGAGCAACACCGAGGGTTGCGATCCCGTTGCCGGTCCCGGTCCGGTACGGGCGCGACACTGAGGGTTGCGATCCGTTGCCGGACACGAAAAAAGACAAAAAGGAAAAAAAATAATAATAATAAATAAATAAAAATAAATAAATAAAAAGCATTTCTAATCCTGAGAAGAAAAACTAAGAACCTGATATCCACAGAGTCCCTCAGAAAAGTTATTTATTCTAATTATTTATTCATTCATCAAACATTTGGTGCCTCTTGAAGAACATGCCTTTGGGGACCTTCTGGTGGAATGAGGAAACAGACAACTGAAAATAGTGGGATGAGTACTGTGACAAAAGAGTACAGAGTTTGGGGAATGGTGAAGGAATACTCGTATGTACTGAGGTGGTCGTAGGAGCACATGCCAGAGTGCTATTCAAGACATCAAACCACCAGTGCCGCATGAGCAACAATCAATGACATGACTGTTCCAGTGCCCACTAGCTCAATATCAACACTGAGTATGTGAAGGGGGCACCTAACTTGTGCTGGGAACTGGGGGTCTAGGAAGGCTTCCTGGAGGAGAGGAGATAATGGCTGAGTTAAATCCTGTAGGAGGAATAGGGGGGAGCTAGATAATGGGAGGGCAGATGGGATTTTACCAACAAAGGGAACTGCATTGTTGGTGTTGGGGTAAGGGGAGTGGGAGTCACAGCAGACCAGTAGCTCTCTCCAAAGATACCTTCCTCTCTAATGCTTACAATCAATCCTTTTATGCCCTCCATAAAAGGAGGGAGAAGGGTTTAAGAGTTATCTGATTCCTCCACACCTCTGAAATTTACTTATGGCAATTTGTTCCATAACTTACTTGGGTGTCTGGTACCTGTCACCTTAGGGTTTCATCCAAAACTTGGATTTTTGTCATCTTGGTATACATTCTCCAAAATGAGATTAAAGACCAGGGGAATGAACACAAGGGAAATACATATTTCAAATCATGGGGATAGATGAGTTGAGGAGGTAGGCAAATGGACAGACCCAATCCACAGAGAAATGAATTACAGATAGAGCCCAGTAGCTATTAATTCAAGAAATTTTTTTTTTTTTTTTGTCCTTTTTGTGACCGGCTGCACGGTGCTCAGCCAGTGAGCACACCGGCCATCTCTATATAGGATCCAAACCCGTGGCGGGAGTGATGCTGCACTCCCAGCGCCGCACTCTCCCGAGTGCGCCACGGGCTCGGCCCTAATTCAAGAAATTTTAAGTATTTGTTTTGTCAAATGACATTATTGTTTAGGATTTCTGCTTCCTCTTACAGATGTTGATCCTGACTCAGAATATTGCCCAACTGGAGGCCCAGGTGGAAAAGGTTACAAGGGATAAGAATTCAGCTATTAATCAACTAGAGGAAATTCAAAACCAGCTCGCTTCTCAGGAAATGGATGTCACAAAGGTACAAAAAGAGATTTTAGCTAACAATTAAGTAAATGTTTTCTTTGAAAAAAAATGTCTTAATATACAAAGCAATTACTGTTATCAGGAAGAAGTTTGGAGTAGAAAAATTTTGTCGTTTCAGGAATAATAACAGTCCACCTAATGGCCATTCAGCAAATATTTACTTACTGTATGTAGGCCCTTTCCTGGATATGGCAAATACAAAGATGAATCAGACCCAAATAATGTCCTTGAAGAGCTTAAGGGTTAAGTGGCAGAGACAGACTTGTAAATGAGAGTTATATTACTTTAATTATGGAATATTTGATAAAACTTTTATTTCTAAATTAGTTAATGAGGGGTGAATTTTTTGGCCATAGATAGCATAGGGTTGGTCTTCACAGTAACCATCAATGATTTTTTTTTTTCCTTTGGCAGCTGGCTGGTATGAGGATCCAAACACTTGACCTTAGTGTTATAACACTGCTGCTGTTGTAGGGAGCTAACCTGCCAGCCCTATAACTGTCAAAGACATATATATTTACAACATGAAAAGATGCTTAACATAAAAAATCCTCCACCTTCCATTCCTTTTCAGACCTGGTTTCTGAAGTCAGTATTCTAAAACTCTTAAGTTCTTGTTTTATTGGTGCTTAAATTTGTACTTTAAAATGCCACAGTGTCTTTGCTACGGGCGTCACTAACATGTGAACCAAGAACTAAAATAATGGTCTTAACTGGCTACAATTAACATATAAGGTGCATATTTTAAGAAGTACTAGAAGTCCATCTAGATTTCAATAATCAATTGCTTTAAAACTAAGAAACGAAATATGGGAATGTATAACGTAATAAATGAAATCAATTTATATTTCACCACTAAATATACATATAATTTGTTTGAAATACTTACCCTTTCCATATTGCCTTTTACCCCTCAATATATTTTCCTAAATTCTGATGCATTTTTAATGCCATTTTTTGTTCTATGCTTTAGTAATTAAAATGAATTTTAACTTATGTATTTTAGGCAAAGGAGCCATTTTCTCCCCTTTTTATCCTTGAATTTCTGTGATTTTCTGTTTGCTTTCTAAAATTCAAGCTAACTAATACAGGACTTTCAGAACCTCATATTTGCCAATATACCTAATGTGTTTGTGTGGAGGCAGGGGTGGAAGTAAGCGGACTGGTGCCAAGGGATAGAAATGCTTAACCAAAATTTATGGATGAGACAGTTTTCAGTTCATTATAGGGAGAGAGCTTTCTGTTGAAATCTGGTACAGTAAAGAGTAAGTTCTCTGTCTCTTGAACTTTCCAAAAGGACTCAAGCATTAGAATAATGATTTGACCAAATGACCTTGTGGTTGCTCGGAACCCTGAAATAATATAATTCTAGTTCATTTTAAATTGTTGATTTATTTTAGATAGAATTTAAATGTTATGGATAAATTTAGTAAATGCTAAACTGAAAGTAGTAAGAGAAGGGAACTTTAAAAGTAAAATTAAGGGACAGGATAATTTTGAATAAGACCTGATGCTTAGACATTTTTTACATAATAAGTTTGTATTGGTGTTGGGTTTTAAACATCCTGCTTATGTAATTATTATTTTCTGATATTATCAATTTGGCTTTTTTCCCATTTCATTCAGATGTAAATCAAGTAGATCAGAATAGTAAAGAAGTGAGAAAGAAAATGAATTAGGGCCCCTCTAATTTTTTTCTAAAATGCTTAATTTAAAATTTTTATTTAGCCTTAAAATGAATAGCTTTTGTAAATTTGTGATTTTTGAAAATGGAAAGAATCAACTCTTACACATTGAAGACATTTGAATTTCAAGTCGAATTTTTAGTAATTTCATTCTTATTCTAGGTTTCTGAAGGCTACTGGGGAGAAACTTACTTTTTTTCTGTCACGTCACTAAGTTTTGAACTCAGATTAGTTTACTTTCTTAACTATTTTCATTTGAATGTAGGCAATGCATATAAATTTTATACCTTAGTATATTCTGATACCTCAGTAATGATGAAACTAATTTCTAAAGTTTCCAAAGTCGTCATTTTTGGAGAAATACCAAAATTAAAAAGTTTCAAGCAAATATAACCTTTAGATAATATATGATTTTTAAAAATCCGTATTTGTACATTAGAAGCAGACTTAGCAGACTTGTGTATTAATGGATCAGTCTACAGGTTCTTAGTTATCTCAAAAGGTCCATAATTTCTTTATTTACATTTATCTGCTAATTACATTTTCCAAATATATTTCTGTGGAGGCCGTGGATTTGCAGGGGGGGGGGACAAAATGTATACAGGATGATACACAATACTTTTTAGATATTGTGTGTGTTCATTGTTTAATGATATATTAAAATTATTTCACTTAAATATATATTTTTTCTTTCATGTTGAATGTTAGTTATCAGTGCAGAGTGTGCTTAGTTCCAGTCTTTGACTTTTGCCAGAAGAATCTTCCTTAACTTGAATACATAGTATTGTGCATAATAAGATTGACATTATATAAAAAGCTTACAGTAAATACCGGGTACTATACACCTAAATATCAATAATATAGTCTATTAACAGAGAGAAAATTTTAAAATAAATGTCCTTAAATAAAAGCTTAATTGGTGAAATCTTTAAAGAAAAATTTCATAGAGTATTTAATCATAACAATTTGAGTGAATAATAACGTAGCTTGCCATTTTAATTACTAATTTTACCTAGTTGAAATTTGCATGGTAGTGCATTTTGGTTGATAATATGCAATTGAAACTATTATTTTACATAAAATAATCTTGGGCACATTACTTAAATTCTTTAGTTATGTATTTCTTTATTTATAATTTGAGATTATTAGACTCAATAATTCCTGATATTGCCTCCAAATCTTAACAGGCTATATTGAACATCCTAACAGAAAATGCCATTCGTAGAAAAGTTCTTTTGTATTTTATCTATATGACCTCTAGGGGGCACCAAAAGATCTAATTGCAGGTATCTCTTGGCAGATTCCAGCAGCTATTGATCTAGTTTTTACAATCCAACAGGTGTGTGGAGAAATGCGCTATCAGCTGAATAAAACCAAAATGGAGAAGGACGAGGCAGAAAAGGAGCACAGAGAGTACAAAGCAAAAACTAAAAGGGATCTTGAAATTAAAGATCAGGTAAGAGATGACACAAGTGTAACTGCAGCAATTAAAGATACAGCTAACGTACTTTCTGAAGTTGATGTGGTTTTATTCCTAAGTTATTTATTTCTATTAAATTGTTTCTAACTAATGGAATGATCCAGTATCTACTGTTAAAAGAATTGTATTTATAGTTATCTAAAATTATCACCTTTCACATGAAATAGTGAGAATATAACTGCATGCATATAAAATGCCATTCTGACAGGTCATAAATATACATTTGGATATGTGTATCTATTACTTACAAAAGTAAAAAAAAATGTTCTAATGCACAGTTTGAACCTAAAATATACATACATAAAGTTCTTGAAAGATGCCAACTTGAATCCAATTTTAAATGAAAAAGTTTAAAATTTGTAAGATGAGATGAGTTGATATGTAAATATGTCAATCAAATTGATTGTTGGCAGAGTGAAACCAGTTTTAACTAAGATAACCATGAATACGTTTGCTCAGAAAGCCTAAATACAGTGACATTAAAATGCTGCTTACTTCAATTTCAGTTTGAACAGATGTTTTATGTAATATCTTTGTGAAGATCATGTAGATACTCCAATTTTAATTGACAACATGCATAAAGTTTTTAGAGAAGCAGTTCTAATAGGCTGACTTTTGATTTTCTTTTTTTACAATATAGTACAGGACATTGAAGGCTTGTATTCTTTATGTTCAGTGAAAGCGGGTTTAATCTATTCAATTAAAATAAGATTGAGTTTGTTAGTGTCAGTATTTTAAAGAATTCACTGCAGTTTAGAAGTAAGTAGCTCCAAGTAAATTTATTTCAGATATACTTCTAGTCCAAGACTCTTTATTATATTTTCTAACACTTTCCCTTTCAACCCGTTCAACTCTTTATGATGGATGACACAAGAAAGTTGGGAAAAGTATTGAAAATGAAAGTGATAGCAAGACTTAGAACAGAAAGTTTTTCAAGTCATAACCAAAATGTTCAGTACCAAATTAAAATCCAGACAACCAAAACAAAATTTTGCCACTATATTCATGATGTTATAATGAGTTTCAAATTTTTAGAATATTTTTTCATTATTAACACGTACAAATAATCAAACTATTTTATTTCATCCAGTTGGGGGCGTGCCTGATAGTGAAATGGAAATTCCTTTCTATCAGGGATTGAAGGATAGAAGGGACTGACTGCTAAGTCAAACACAGAGAACTTTCCTTTCCTGATGTATTATATTTTTTTAAAAAGGTATTTATATTGGCTTGTTCACTAGCATTATTATATACCTTATGTATTCTACAGCATTCTGCCAGGATAATATTTTGGACTAACTGGAAAAATATAGCAGGAAAGAGTCTCTGTGTTATTGAAAATTTCATTATAATGTTTGAGAGGGAAAAAAACACTATAGGGAAAATAAGAGTATAATATCACTTGTAAATAAATAACCAGTTTAAAAGTATTTGCATTATTTGTCTTTTAGCACTGTGTCTCATTTTAATTAACCGGTGATGGTATAGAAACTAAAGTTGCAGGATTTTAAAGGAGTAGTTTTCAATTTTAAACATTTCCTGATAGTAGTAAAACATTAACAGTTTTCGTAAGTATTTTCAGTGATATTTTAGGTAGAGATGTGCCTTTTTAGAAGGTTATAGCATTAGGAATAAAACCTCTGCACAGTCAGAAGATGTTTGTGATATGACATGCTTGTTACCATTTTTTCTTGGGCAGAATGTGAGGAAATCTTATAGGTACCCTTTGTAACATTTTTGTATTGAACACAGTTTCAGAAAAGAAAGTACTAGTGTCTCATTCCATGGATGAGTTGGAGTAGCAAAGCCGCAGTTGTTCTGTGGTCTTTCAGCCATGACCTGACCTTCTGTCTAGAAGACCAAAGAGCTACTTTGCTTGGCCACCATCTGCACTCGAGAGAAATTTACATTTAACTTTTAAAAGCTGAGCACGTTGAGCATTTATCTGAAATACCTATAATAATATAAAGCATTTTTAGCTTTTCAAGCATTATATGATATATAATCATTACAAGTCAGAAAAACAGGAAGGCTGTCTCTAGGTTTGCAAACAAGGTGTTCATAATATAGTCATTTGATTCATATTTTAGTTCATCTGACCACTTGATACATTTTTAAAGTAGGTGGGAAACTGTGACTTTGGAATGTGGTGAGAACAAGAGCTTTTTTGATCTATACAAAATAGAGCAAATGGTTGACCACCAAAATAATTTTCCTTGTGACCTGAGCCTTGACTCTGGCATAGTTAGAAGGCGAGGTTAGGAGAGTAACAATGGCAGTCTCTTCTAGCACTTTCTTCTTTTCTTTTGTATATTGTGTCAGGAACCGATGGGTGGATTATCTTCCCGTCAGCTCCTTTGTATCTCTTCAGCTTAGAGAGCTCCTGTCAGCCTCCGAGGCGGCTCATGGTACCCGCCCCCACCCCAAAAGACATTTGTCATGGAGGAGAATGAGAAATCTGTGTTTTTATTTTTATTATGTGCACACACACACACACACACCCATCATGGGAATTTAAAAACATATGTGAGGGTAATGCAAATATTGTCATGAATCTCCACTTTTCCACCACTGTGTTCATCATTTTGCCCATCCCATTTCAAATATCTCACATTTTTTCTCTCAGCTCTCTGTCTTCATTGTTTTCTTCTTCATCTCCTTTGTCTTTTTCTCTCTTCTCTTCTTCCTCTTCTCTGTCTTCTAACTCCACCTCTTCTCCTTTTGCAGAAGTATTTCAAACGGATCTTAGACATTATGCTATTCCACCCATAAATACTCATGTGCATCTATGCAGGGTATTGTTTTACATAATCACTATGTCATTTGCACACCTAACAATATTAGCAATAATTCCTTAATATCAAATAATTCCCAGCTCCTATTCAAATTAATTTGTCTCAAAAATGCTTGTTTTACAGTTGGTTCATTTGAATCAGGAAAACAGGTATGTTTTTGTATGTTAGAATGCTATGGTATTACCCTCTTTTTTAATGGGAAATAAAGGGAAATCTTAGCAAAATTTCAACTTTCTTTGTTGTCTATTAAATTTATGCATAATGTTTTGATTTTGCTTTACATTTATAAAATGCCTCATCATCATTCTAAAGAAATATGAATTAACCTTGTAGCAAACTATTTGAGGGAAATGACTATCATGCAGCATTCCTGATCCTCATATCCCAAAATGCAACAATAATTTCAGAGCCTTGTAGTTAAGATTTAGGAATGCTTCAGGAAGCCCTGGAATTACAGGGGTGAGCTGACCTGAAATGAATAACACGTAAGTGGAATTTTCTTTGTCAGCTTCCATTTGGGTAGATGAATCTCAGAAGATGACTCTTTATAGCCTCTAACCTTTGATCAGGGCCCAGAGCAAAGTGAAAATACAGGGCACTTTGTTCAGAAAGTGGGAAAGAAGTGATATTAAAGGTACTAAAATATAAAACTTTTTTCTTTCTTCTTCAGTCTTTTTCTCTTTCTCTCATGACCCGTAATGGTGTTTTTTATTTGCTATTAAATGCCAGGCTTCCTCTAGTGCAGGGATGCTCATGGGGAAGTGTAGTCCCCCACAGGAACCCCATAACTGGGCCTGCATATGTGGCCCATCAGCTTCTGAGTTCTCCCTTCCACTAGCCACAGGACCTACACACCATGCCCCAGTGGTGAGCGGGGAGTCAGGCGACCTCTAAGATTGCAACCTCCACACTGAGACACACTTGGTACCTGGATCAGGGTTGGGCAAGAGGCTCTGCACTGAGTGCACTGACTGTGCTGTGGTGCTGGCAGCCTGGGGCAGGGATGGTCCCCTCCACGTCCTGCTCTGAGATGTCAGGGGTACACACATTCACCCAACCCTCTCTGGGCTCAAATCCAGGCTCCTGCCAGGGGCAAAGGACAGCAGCAGAACACGTCTCCCCCTCTGACACGACCCAGCCCCCCTCTGGGAGGAGGGCAGCAACAGTAGCTAGGCAGGGACAGGAAAGAGGAAGTGGAGAAGTGCCCCAGGCTGCAGTGAGGCAGGAGAAGGACAAGACTGCACACCTGGGCCGAGACTCCATCGTCCCGTGAGGCTGCACTTACAAAACACAAATCCAAGATAAAATCATTAAGAATTTCGAGACATCAACCGCACAGCATTAAACTACAAGAGCAGGACACTTCTATGAACAGTGCCCACATGACTGCACTGATCACATACCTGTGAAGCTTCCATGACCAGTGGGAGAGGCAGAGATTTGATATGCTAATGCACATATATGAGAGTACCTCAAAAAATGGAATTAAAAGATAGCATTAATCTTTCCATGAACTTTTTGAAGACCGCTGGTATAAACTCCCCTTTCATGGATAGACATGTATGCATATTTAATGTGCCCATAAACCCTGTATCCATAAAAGAGGGTTAGACAACTATAGCACTCAAACCAAATTTGGCCTGCTGTCTGTTTTTACAAATAAAAGTTGATCAGAACTCAACCACACCCATTCATGTATGTATTGCCTGTTGCTGCTTTCCTGCTACAACAGCAGAATTGAGGAATTGCCGCAGACCATAGAGCCCACAAAGCCTAAAACATTTACTGTCTGACCCTTTACAGAAAAAGTTTGCCAACCCCTGCCCTAAGTATAGAAATACAACTGTATTTTTAAAGTTTTCTCTGCCTTGCTAGAATGCAAAGCTTTGAGTTTGAAGACCCACCAATCTTAAATTATAACTGAATGGTTTTATAGTCTCGGGCAGCACAAAACAAAAGTGCCAAATCCCTGGTCTCCTAATCACCTACTGGCATTGCCAAGTACGTATATCACTGGAAGTCATTGTCTTATTAGAGGCACATGGCTTAATAATGGCTTGAATGGGAGTATAAATACAGTACTGTTTTATATTTACAAATTTGGTTTTAGGTTAGTACCAATTTTATTTTTTAGAGATAAGAGAACTGACATAGAAAGCTCTTCTTACCAGTACTGTCATAAGTTATAACTTTGGAGTTGTGGCTACTATTGAGTAGGAAACATAACTTATCCTAATGGAGTAATCAATGCAAATATTTAAGGGTAGAGAACATATACAAAAGAAATAGATTAGAAAATTTTGGCTGGAGTATAGTCCAGCCACAAAAAAGAAAAAAGAAAAATTTGGCTGCAAAAATTAGGGCAAACAAAGGATTTGAGGGTTGCTCATATCTACAATAGTATGATTCAGCACTTCAATACTGACATTAATCATGGAGCATTTCAACACAGGAATTATTTCCTACATTCAATTGACTTGATTAATTAGGATTAATCCAGTTGATTAAAATGGAAGAACGGCATCTATTTTGTGATGAGAGGAAGCCCTGCAAGTCCTGTAAGTCAGTCCTACTTAAGGCTAGAGAAATATACAAGCAAAAGAAAAATTGAAGAATTGTACTTTTTTACTTAGAGAAGACTGAAGCATTGCTTCACTGTCTTCATAGATTTGACAGGTTATTTCGAGGAGAAAGTTAAACATCTGATCTTGATCTTTAATATGGAAAGAACAAGAACAAAGCGATTTAATCACAGCAACTGGAAATCACAACAGCCTGAAATAAGAATTTTCTGACAGTTAGAAGATTGAAATAGATTGCTGCAATAGACCATGGAACTTTCTTCCCTCATATTTTTAATTTTAAATAGTAGCCCCAATATGATTTACTTGAAGACCCAGCTTATGGACCTCTGAGGCCTACTGTATTCTGTTTGATTCTGGAAACATCCTAGAAATAGATTGCAGTATGTTACAAGTAACAGTGGTGTTAGTCTTTTCTTCTTCAAGCTTAGCACCTACGCATTAAAGTAAAATCCCGTTCAGTTCTACTCTCTGCTTCGTGTCTATAAAGATATATATTCTCTTCAGAAGGCTTTTGGGGAATATGCTAAGATAATGGACAAGTTCTCGAGAGCTAGACTTCAGGGACTTATCCAACTACCACCTGCATGCGGTCTCACTTCCTTCTCTAAAAAATGACTGGGAGAGGGGCCACTTGGGCATGCCTTTGGCACATGTAATCACTCGGTCCTGGTGATGACAGCGTTGCTCTCCAGTGTTCTTCACACCCTCTGTCAGTGCTGTAGGCTTAGCACATTCCTGTCCTGGCTGCTCACTCAGGCAACAGCAGTTCCAGGGGGCTTGTCTTACCCAGACCAGTATATTAGACACTGTGGGGGTAATAACTAGAAGACCCAGGTCCTGCCCTTAGGGAGTTTATATTCTAGTCGAGGAGGCAGAGTACACATTCGAACATGCCTTAAGATTACTTGCGAAGCAGCTTATCGACAAGTGCAAATTAATGTAGTGTGAACTTCATGCTGGCTACAGCCCATGAGAGGGAGAATCTGGTTCCATGTGTGTGATGCAATAAAGCTTTTTTTATAGCATCTTCTCTAAGTATGCCCTAAAGCATTGTTCAGCATACTTAGATAAATTTGTGTTCTTATCACAGCCTAACCAAGAATTGTGAGAAAATTCTTCAGCCTGGCGTATGTCTAATAAATCAGCCTCTTTTGTTCTTGTCCTGGATGGTGCTTCAATGGGACAAATAGGATTTATTGGATTATGCAAATAATTTGGAATATCTCTATTTAATAAATGTCTTAAAATATTGAACTTATTGCTTTTCTAAAACACCATGCCAAATTAGTTTCTTCATTTTAAATCATAATTATGTTAGTAAGTTTACAACATTAGCAGTAAAAGAGAAAGGGTTTTTTTTGTTTGTTTGTTTGTTTTTTACACAAAGGAACAATTCCAAGTAAATCCAGTGAATAATACCAAATTGGAGATCCTTGGGGCATTTAGCATTTAGTAACTTTATTAATGATTAAGGCAGTTGTTTTCAGTGGCAGTACCTCATTCATAGAAACACTGTCTATAAATTTATGTGCTCAAAAAAGAGTCTATTCTTACTTGTCATTTGATTTTCCAGCAAAGATAATAATGCTATCCACCATAATAATCTATTTTTAAAGGTCAAATATATAAGAAGAAACAATATATCTGAAAATAACATTCTATGGCCATTTAGGAAGTAGCACAAATAAGAAACAAAGCAAGCCCACTTAGAAATAACATGCCTAGGGGATAAACGTTTAGAAATAAATGTTTTCCTTTGGATAGGAATATAAAACTGTAAACTGAACTCACGGAATACTTTTGTGTTTTAAGGAACTCATAGGGTTCAATCTGCTACTGGCTCTAAAGAAATATAATTTCCACTATATTTTCAATTTCACTGGATGATATATATTTCAGTCCTTTAAAACTTTTTTGCATGTTTATTTTGACTTGAAAAGTTGGCTCATCATGTCAACCTGCCAGCCTTGCAGAGTGTCTTCCCAGGTACTAAGTCTGCAATTCTGGTAGCTACCAGGTGGTAGGAGTTCTTTGAATGTTTCCTTGCAGGCCAGCAAGCTAAGAGGCATTAGACATAGGACAGCTGCATATGCTTTGTTACAGACCAGAAATATTATTACCAATATCCAGTATGAATATTACTAATTACTACATGTGTATACACTTTAAAACAATATTTATTGTATAAACATAAGCACATCAACAGAAGCCAATAATTCCATCACCCAATAGAACAAATTGTTTTCATTTTTCTGTTTTACCTTTTACTTTTTGTCCATATGCATATATGATATTTGCAAGCTGCAAACATAGTCTAGATATAATTTTGGGTTTTTGCTTTTTTCACTTAACATTATTTTAAGCATTTTTCTGTGTTGTTCTTTATTCTTCATAGTGATTAATATGACCATTTACATGTACTTTTACAGGAAAATGATAGTAAGTCAGATTTTGAAGAGAACAGACAGTGTTACAAATTTAACTCCCTTTTGCCCTAAACATCACTTGTTGCTTTAATTCAACAACTATATATTGTGTGCACTGTGCTGGCCTATAATGAATTTCTGTTCGAAGTGAGTATGTAGGACAGATAGGCAAATAAATATATGTCAAAGAAAACATAGTAATTATCAGCAAACAAACGGTATGGGAATTTAGAAGAGGGAAAGATGACATCCTTGCAGGATGCTTAGAGTGTTGCCCAGCATAGATGGGAGAGGAAGGCATTTGGTTAGAAGGTCCACCATGGTAGCTTGAGCAAAGGAATGGGGGTAGAGGGGAGAAAGGAGGATGCTTTCTTTTGATTCTTTTGTGTTTTGATTCCATAGCATTCTCATATAACTGACAGTAGCTCAAGTGCCACGTCTTCGTTATAATAGATTGCCCCTAGAAAATGGGCTTCTGTAACTCTCAGAACCCCAGTATAATTGCCTGCTCACAACGTATCGCATGCCCTGCAGTCAGGCACAGAAGTCATATTTTGGGAATGTTTGCTTATGTTTTTATTTCCTTTGTAGTATTTTCTATGTAATGGAAAAAATTTTTAATTTTAATAAATGTCACTTTATTAACAGTGTTAGAGTGAAGTAGGATTAGTTTCCTATGAATAAAGAATTGACAGTTATTTGGTGATTTATGGAGGATTACCGCATGACTGGTGACGGAAGGTGAAGCACAGGCTACTACTGTACTAATGGACTGTGCGTCCAAAGACTTGACTTCTTGATTTGGCTTTGCAGCTAACTTCCTGAGCAAATCTCTCATAGCCTGTTTTTTCCCCCAGTGAAAGGAGAAGTTTGGATAAGTGATAGCTAAGGTTTTCTCTAGCTCTTCGTTCTTATATTTCTAGAAACATAGGAAATATTTCTCTGCCCCTTTTCATTATGAATTAATTATGAAAATCAATGAAAACTACTTGGAATCTCAAGTATCATTTCGTATTTTCCAGTTATTCACCCTTATTTTATAAAAATGGCATTTCTGTTAAGATTATAAAAATGAATTTTTACTATCACCATCAGTTTTAGATCATATTCTTTTCATTATGATTAATAATAGAACAATAAAATGTCTAGCCCGTTTAAGCAGTTAAATTAGACAGTCATAATTTGATTTGCTAAAAGAAAGCCTCACTCTGAATTAAGAATTCAGTTCTACTGGATAGATTTTAGGCACCAACAAACTGTCAAAGGTAGCATTTTGGGGACGTAGCCAGCTTTTGCAAAACCTGTGGCATTAAATACCCTTGGCCAGAGTTTCTCATGTGTGTGAACGCATGGTCATTGGGAATTCCTGGGTGGGCTCCCACTTGAGAAATGTAGCATTGACGGTTAATGCTTTCACTTTCTGTTTTTACCTGATGCGCTTGTAATTGCAGCCACGGAATGAAATGCTGTGGCAGTTCTGGACACAGACGACACAGTGATTATATTAAGTTTTTGTTTTTAAATCATAAAAATGAAAACAATTTTTTTTTTTATTATTCTCTTAGAGATTTCACAGATCCCCAGAATGTCTCCCAGACCCTCACTGGAGTCCAGTGTGAGACAGACCATCTTAGACAGAGACTCTAGATAAACTAGGCTACTCACGATTATTAATAAACTTTAAGGTATTTAAGGTTTTCCTGTTACTCTTCTTAACAGATGATCAAGTTAACTTAACCCTTTTTGGTGTTAATATCTGTACTTAAGTGGGTTAGTTATATTAACATTTAGGGAAGACAAGAAAACTGCAGGGTTTTTATTTCTGGCTTGGCTTCTGCTGTCCCTGAAAATTTGTGGAGTTCCTTGTGAGGAATGGAAAATTCTTCTTTGTACAGAATCTTTCTACTTACAACTGAAGTTCTGATATCTTCTCACTCTCTCTCTCTCCTTGGTAGTAGCATTAGCCTGTCATCATGAGTCAAGCTGTGGTTGAAAGTTCCCATTAAAGTACAAGGGAATGCTCATATATTTTTATTTTTATTTTATTATGTTTTGTTTTGTTTTGTTTTGGTTGTTTATGAATATTCATGGGGTACAAGGCAAATTGTCACCACTCATGCCTAAGATGTGATGGCCAGATCCATACTGGCAGCATGTCCATTACCACATACTGTGATTATACCTCATGTCCTCCACCCAATTATCCCCTCAATTCTCCGTGACCTCTCTCCCCAACCCCCTTTCCCCACTCCACTTTGTATCCCTAGGTATGTTCTCTCCCTCTATCATATATTTTTAGAGAGAATGGCAGGCAAGGAAAAAGAGGAGGCAAAATAAACTCTTAGGGAGACCTTAAGAAAATGACAGAGAAAGAATCATTCCACCTGAAAGACTGTCCCATCATCCTACGTTTCTATTGGACTCTTCTTTAACATGCTTAGAATTTTCTGCATAGAAATCTGAATTCACTCGTACCGAGAGTGATTGTCATATTAGAAACTTTAGGGTGTCATTTTCAACTTGTCTTCACAACTGAGTATATCATAGAATAATAGAATTGTCAGGGGGGTCAGTGTTCCTTCCCTAATTTACTGGAGGTCCACTCTGTGCATAGTGCTTTAAGCCATCAAGCATTTATATGACAAGAACCAGATATGTTTTAGTCTGAAGGAATAGTCAAGACAGACTAAGGGATGGATCAAATATCTATTTATATTTATATTTTAAACTCTATATATGGATATATATCTTCCTATAAATCTTACTAATCTGTAACCTGAGAAGTGTGATTTACTGGTGAGTTTTTTTGAGCAGAGCCTGAAGTGTAAAGTGTCTAAATGCTGAATTTAGCATGCCTTAGACTTACCTCAATGGCCAGGAGAGCAAGAAGGGCCCTAGAATTGTGCTAGCTATAAAAACAAGAAAAGAAGACTAGAAGAAAAAGGAAAAAAAGCAGAAGAAAATGGGAAAGCTTTTAGAAGAAGGCATTCTAAAGGCATATACATGAAGAAGAATTGAGCTTTAATCTCTGTTTACACTGCTTCACATTAAACTGTAACTCAGAAGAGGCAAACATGACCACAGATCTATCAGTATAATCCATTAGTATTTTCAGAAGGTAAACTCAATGATGGATTTTTTTTAAAGTATGATTGGTATGATAATCCCCTTCTCCCCCACAAACATTGCTGATTGTTCAGAATAATTTCATGTAGCTTGGCATTTTTCAGAAGATGCTTTTTAACCACATAGCAATAAAATTTATGAAGGCAACTTTTATCTCTAGTGTCTCTTATTTCAATGGTCGCAATCTTGTGTCAAGTATCAAAGTGGGGGAGGGCCTCAGATAATAAAGAGCAGTGGATTGGTGGGCACTGAGACAAAAAGATTTTAATGACTTAGTCTGACACCTTTATTTTGTAGATGATTAGACTGTGAGTGAGCAGAGAATAATTACTATGAATAATAATTATTATATGATTATATATTCTAATAATAATAGTTATTATATTATTATATATTATTCATAGAATAGTTATTTCTATGCATTTATTTATTTAACCAATCATTATTGGTAAACTATAATGTGTCACACAAAATAGGCACAGGGGTTGCAATGAGAAATAATATGTATTTANTTATTGGTAAACTATAATGTGTCACACAAAATAGGCACAGGGGTTGCAATGAGAAATAATATATATTTACTGCTCTTACAACTTTTATAGGCTGATGATGATGTTAAATGTGATGAGAGCACAGTGGAGGGTGTGACCTACTGTGGTGGGGGAGGGTTCAAAAAGATTCTACACATTTACAGTCAATTGATTTTCAACAAGAATAATAAGAAAATTCAATAGGAAAGAAGTCATTTCAACAAATAGTGCTGGGAAAACTGGATACCCACATGTAAAAGAATGAAGTTGGGTCCCCACCTCATATCATGTACTAAATTTAACCCAAAATGGATGAAAGGCCTAAATGTAAGAGCTAAACTTGTAAAACTCTTAGAAGAAAACATAGGCATAAATCTTCGTGACCTTGGTTGAGGCAATAGTTTCTTAGATATGACACCAAAAGTACAGGAACAAAAGAAAAAATAGATAACGTGGACATCATCAAAATTGAAAACTTCTGAGCTTCAAAGTACACCATCAAGAAAGTGAAAAGACAACCACAGGATGGGAGAAAATTTTATGTAAATTATATGTCTGATAAAGGATTTGTATTTAGGATATATAAAGTACAGTTAAAATTTAATAATAAAAAGACAACCCAATTTAAAAATGGGCAGAAGATCTGAATAGACATTTCTTCAAAGAAGATAAACAAATGGTGGATAAACATATGAAAAGATGCTCAGCATCATTATCAAGGAAATGCAAACTAAAACCAAAATGAGGTACCACTTTAGATCACCTAGGATGGCTATAATAAAAAAGACAGATAATAACAAGTGTTGACAAGGATATGGAGAAGTTGGAACTCTCATACATTACTGGTAGGATTGTAAATTGGTGCAACTGCTTTGAAAAACAATCTGGCAGTCGCTTAAAATGTTCAACATACAGTTATTATATGACCCAGCAATTCTGCTTCTAGGTATATACCCAAGAGCAATGAAAACGTGCCCACACAAAAATTTGTACATAACTGTTCATGGCAGCATTATTCATAATAGCCTAAAACTGGTGACAACCCAAAAGTCTATCAACTGATAAATGGATAAATAAAATGTGATGTGTGTGTATGTGTGTGTATACATACATATAGATGTATACATATATGTGTGTTTATACTATATACATATATGTATATATATATAAGTTGGCAATAAAAAAAGAATGAAGTATTGATACATTCTGCAGAGCATGCATACAGAGCATGGATAAACCTTTTTGTTTTTACTTTTTTTTTAAAAAGTTTATTTACTAATATTATTATTTTGTGTACATTCTATGATGTTGTTGTGGAGCAGTGGGAGAGGAGTGGGAGAGGGAAAAGGGGAAGGAAATAGGGTGTGATAAGGAGGAAGGGTGGGGTTGAGGCCTGTGGTATCCCTCTCATTACTGCATGGGAGACCACCGGGCTTCCAGTGGTGGCTTGGTCATTGCTGAGCTGGGTGCAGATATCAGAGGGGTGTGGCTGAAGCCCTTGACCCCCCCCGCCCCAACACAGCTCAGGAGCCCAGGGCACTTGCTGCAGCAGCTCAGTGGTCGTCGCTGGCTGGTTGAGGGTGTTGGGGGTATGGCTGAGGCCCCCAGCCCTCCCCCCTCCCTGGCTTAGTAGCCCAGGGGACTTTTGGCCCTTCTGGGTTTTATAGGTGTTGTTTGGTGATGTGAGACCTTTACTAGTTAGTATCAAACTTTGTCTCTGGTCTGTGGGTATTTTGTTTTTCCTTTCAGTACTGTGTTGGATTTTTTCTATTCCTACCACTTAAACTCTGCACTGGAACTAATTTGTTGTCTTTTGCTTACTTCTAAAATGGGAGAACTTCCTGAGCGGACCAGCACTTGAGCCCTGTGGTTGAGCTAAATTGTTGCTTTGCTACTGATTCCTTGGAGAAGGCTTTTGTGCAGCTCAGGGTTTTTTTATTTTTTTTCCTTTTTGTCTCTTTCACTGACCGGCAACGGGATCGCAACCCTCGGTGTCGTGCCCGCACCAGGGACCGGCAACGGGATCACAACCCTTGGCGTCGTGCCCGCACCGCACTCAGCCAGCGAGCGGGAACCGGTCTCCACATGGGATCTGAACCCTCGGCGGGAGCACCGCCGCACTCCCAAGCGGCGCACTCCAGTGTGCCACCGGGCCGGCCCATGCAGCTCAGGTTTTAATGGTTGATTTTATAGATACTTCCAGGTCTCATGAGATCTGGTACACCTGGTTTGTGTGGAAACTCTGGTCTGGGCCTGAGTCCTTTCAGCAAACTGCACCCCATGCAATTCTATATTCCTGACCAGTCTCCTCTGAGTGGTCCTGCGCTGATTGGAAGGCAGATCAGCTGTCCTTGCTGTGTCCCAGTGTTCTCCCAGTGGGCCTGTCTCCTCTACCGCCCATGCTCCAAACACTTCCCATGGGACAGGCCGTGTGCCAGTCCCTTGGGATGATTCACCAGCCTCTGAGTGGCTCCTTTTTTTCAGGATGAAAATTACTTCTTTTAAAATTATATTCATATTTCAGCAATTAAATTTGTTTAAAATGTTTGATCAGTATTTTTTTATATTTAGCCATTCTCCTAAGTGTAATGGTATCTCATTGTGGTTTCAATTTGCATTTTCCTAGTGATGAATGATATTAAACATCTTTTCCGGTGCTTATTTGCCATCTGTATATCTTCTTCATGTATATCCACTGCTACTTGCTCATTCAAGGTACGATCATCTACATCTGTGTTATTGCAACATTCTCTTAACTGGCCTCCCTGCTCCCTGCTTCCCCATTTAGCCCTGTATAGTAGATTGAATTATGTCCCCCAAAACTCATTGAAGCTTGAATTGTGTCCCTCAAGTTTTATGTATTAGAAACAGCCCCCACTGTGACTGTTAAGAGGGTGGGAAATCCTATTATGGTCATTGAAAGGTGTAGCCTTGAAGAGGTGATTGGATTGTAGGACCCTGCAGTAGTGAATGGATTAAAAATGGTGGTCAGAGGTATGGTTCTGAGGGCATTAAAAGAAGAGAGAGGGGAGTCTGTCTCTGCCATCACTGAAGTCACCATCAAAGAAAGCCTTCACCAGAGGTGTTCACTGGACTTTGGACTTCCCAGCCTCAGAAAACATGCAAAAATTTTGTTTTGTTTTCTTTATAAAATCACCCAGTTCCACGTATTTTGTTATAAGCAACAGAAACAGACTAATATACCCTGTCACAGCATATGAACAAGATGGATTTTTTAAAAATATATTTATTACTATTATTTTTTTACATTCTAAAATATTGTTGTGGAGCAGTTGGTGGGGAGAGAGGAGAGGGGAGGGGGATAGGGTGTGAGGAGGAGAAAGGGGAGCATGGTCAAGGTCCATGGCACCCCCCTAGTTCCAGCAGGGGAGCCCAGTGGGCTTCTGGTGGTGGCTCACTCATGGCTGGGCTGGATGTGGACGTCAGGGGTGTGTGGCTGAGGCCCTCAGCCCCCCACCACCACAGCTCAGGAGCCTGGGGTGCTTTCAGTGACAGCCTGGTGGTTGTCGCTGGGCTGGTTGTGGACATCAGGGGGACGTGGCTGAGGCACTCAGCCCTCCCTCCACTCCAGCTTGGGAGCCTGGGGGGCTTCTGGTCCTTCTAGGTTTTATAGCTGTTCTTTGGTGGTGTTAGACCTTTACTGGTTAATATCAGAACTTTGTCTCTGATCTGTGGGTTTTTTGTTTTTTCTTTCAGTTTTGTGTTGGATTATTAGCTACCTCCACCACTTAAACTCTGTGCTGGAACTAATTTGTTGTCCTTTGGTTACTTCTAAAATGGAGAAACTTCCTGTGGGGACCAGCACTTGAGCCCTGTGGTTGAGCTAAATTGCTGCTTTGCTGCTGATTCTTTGGGAAAGGCTTTTGTGCAGCTCAGGTTTTAATTACTGACCTTGTAAGTACTTCCAGGTCCTGTGAGGTCCAGTACCCCTGGGTTGTGTGGAAACTCTGATCTGGGCCTAAGTCTTTTCAGAGAACTGCACTCCCTGCAGTTCTGTATTCCTGACCTGTCTCCAACTGAGTGGTCCTTCACTGATTGGGGGAGCAGATCAGCTGTCCATGCTGTGCCCCAATGTTCCCCCAGTGGGCCCATCTCCCCCACTGACTGTACTCCAAACACTTCCCATGGGATGGGCCATGCTCTGGTCCCTTGTGATGACTCACCAGCCTCTGAGTGTCTCCTTTTTTCAGTTGTCTACTGCTGCTTCCTCCTACGTGGGTCCACAGGAGCCCTGTTACTTGTTTTGCTGGTTTGGAGGCCACCAAGGCCCTCTTCTCCCTTGCAGCCTCCAAGCAACTTCATGTGAAGGGCACTGCAGCAGCTTTTGCCAGCTCTTGCTCCATGTGCTTACCAGAGCCAGCCTTGAATTGGTCAGGGCTCGAAATGGTCAGAGCAGTCCTTTCTTTCTTTCATCTTGGCTTCTCCTGCCTACATGAACTCTGTAGGTCTCTCCTTCTCTTCCCCTGAGCTCTAGCATCCCTGGCCTGGCATCCATTGCTTTGTAATACTTGTAAATTGGTTGATTGCGGGAGAGAGTGACACTGGGGACCATCTATTCCGCCATCTTGATCAGAAGTCCCTGAACCAGACGGATCTTGTCACTTTTCTGTTTAAAACTATGCTGTGGTTCCCTACCTCAGTCACCGTCAAAGGTGAAGTTCGTATAATGATCTCCAGGTGCTAAATAGCCTGGCCTTCCTGTTACCTGTCGGCCCCCATCCCCTACTTCTCTTTCCCATCACTCTGCCCAGGCTACGCTGGCTTCCTTGCTCTTCCTCAAACACCTCAGCTGCACTCCCACTTCTAGTCCTTTGCACCTGCTGTTGCCTCTGCCTGGAACACTGTTTCCCATGATATTCTTATGGAACACTAGGTTAACACCTTCAAGTCATTGCTCAGACATCATCTCCTCTGTGAGCCCTTCCCTGCGCACCTTATTTTGAAATGGTACACTCTTTCCCCAGTACTCCCTATTCCCTTTTGTGCTTTATTTTACTCCGTATCTTACTAATTTATTTTGTTTATCTGTCTTCCCCCATCACAATATTAGTTTCATCAAGTCATGTCCTCTTCAGTCCAGCCCATATTACTTGACACATTAGCAAAAGCAAATATGTGAAGTAATTTTCATTGTTCTTCTGCTTAACAACTTGGAGCGGCTTCCCATTTGCATTTAGAAACATAAATCTAAACTCCTTTTCATAGTTCACACTGCCCTGCGTAACCTGACCACTGCCTGTCTCTCCAGCCTCTTCTCACCCACTCTTCCTCTGTCTCCATTCACCGGAGCCTCAGTGCTTTTCCTTTAGCTTTTCAGACATGTCAGAGCCCTTGGACAAACATCTACCTTACACGTTCTTCCTTTGCTCAGCCAGCTCTTTCTTTCTTCTTTTGGTCTTCACTTAAATATCTCTACTTCTCTAACAACTAACGTATATTCCACCTCTGTTATTCTCTCATAGTACGTTGTTTTCTTCCTTCGTGGAACTCATTATAATTTTTTATTTATTTACTTTACAAAAAAGATGTCTTCCATTGGAACGTAAGTCACTTGAGGGCAGGGACTCTTTCTTGTCTTATTCACTTTTGTGTTCCAGTGCTCCAGTGCCTAGCATGCAAGCAAGGGTCACAGTAATTTTATGGACGGGTGGATGGATAGGTGGCCGAGAATGCAGGCCCTGAAAGTAGACTGCCTGAATCAAGTTCTCATTTTACTACATACTACCTGGTGCACTTGGACCAGTTACTAAATATGTGCAAGCCTCAGTTTTCTTCTGTGTAAAATGAAAATTGATACAATTCCTGCTTTACAGGGTTTTGTAAAATTTGAAGTCATCTATGTTAACTTTATAACATGATGCATGACATATTATAATTGCTCAATAAATTTTAATGATTTATTTTTTGCTAGTGTTATGATTCTTATTCACATTCTCCATCCTCATCTCTCTCTCTCTCTCTCTCT
>NW_007730161.1:133773-168913 GCF_000696425.1 Galeopterus variegatus
GTACGGGGGCAACACTGAGGGTTGCGATCTGTTGCCGGACACGGAAAAAAGACAAAAAAAAGACACACAAAAAAAACAGTATAGCAAGTATAGCGTGAAGATCAAGGCAGAGTCGGTTGACCTGAAGATTTCCTAATAATTTGATATCTTCTGTTCTGTTTTCCATATGATTTGTTTTAACTGATGCTTAAGAACCAGACCATTTGCCTTCTTCCAAATAATTCTAGTGAAATAAAGAGAAAACATTTATTTTTGTACCTACTTACTATGTATAAGTAGTGTGCTTAGGTGCCATTGAGCTTTGTGACAGAAGATTACACTGATGGCAGATAATGAGAAAATTAGGCATGGACAGTTACGGAATCAAAGTGCCTTTGTAAATATAGGGCAGATTTGTAGTTGGCAGGACTTACACCTGGGTTAGGGAACTCCCAATGGAAGGGGGAAATTGAAGTGGGCCTGCCTGAAATTTCAATTTGTTTATCTAAATAATCTGGATAAATGGGCTAAATTGGAAATTTGAGGAATTAGAGTCTATAAAATCATTTTTTGAGATTTCTCTTGTTCATTCTATTGATTCGCTTCCCATTTAAAAGTGTTCTAGCCTAATTTATTGCCCTATATCTATCCGTTCTATGCCTATTTTATTTTTCATCATGAAAATGAGTGAAAGCAAGAATTATGTTAGTTTTCTAATTTTCACAGCATATAAGTTCACTAATGTATATGAAAGTGTTTTCTAAACTGTGAAAACTGTATATATGCACATAGGACTGTTATCATTGAATAGATGGTCAATAAATTGAATAAATGAATTTACTCCTTTATATGTGGAAGCTGTTAATTTAAAAGAACTACACTTAAAATATTTATTAACTAAAACATCTACTTCACATTTGGGAGCTGCTTGCTAAAATTGGTTTTAAAATATAGGGTTTTTTTTTTTTTTAGTTAAAATGAAGTACAATAAATTCTTAAGTTCCTCAAATAGAATTTTACAGGAATATTTATATAACGCACAGCTAAAGTGAATTTTCTAAAAACTCCCCATAAGGTGAGATCACGTACACCATGTCTCAGTACAGAAGGATTTTTTTTTCAATCAGTTATGTCTCTATAAATAAACCTAGTTTTGTTGTTAAAATTTGCTGTTTCCTCTTCCCATAAGAACATCTCATTAATTTTGGTGCAAACCTTCCAACAAAATAAGGTTAAACTGCCCAGTTTTCCAGTGGAAAAGGATCCATTTTGTGTCACCAATGAGCAGAATTACAGCTAAGAGGTAAGTTGAATACAGACATGTTGTTTAGTTAGGTGGTCAGAATATTTCGAATCCCACCATAAGTATTCTGGTAAGAGCCTATAGGTTGGAATGCTTTAGTTCTGCTTTTAGTAATCTACCTGTCTACTTTATTTATGGTTTTAGAGCCAGAGCATTGATACTGCTGTCCTCTGTAATCCGGTACACCAAGGAGTAACAGGAACTGGGTAGACAGAAAGAGAAGTGACCTCAGAGAGGTCCAGTGTATTTGTATGGAAAAGAGGAGCTGTATTCCATCATCTGTGTTATTAAGTGGTCCAGACTACATAAACGGGGTTTCCTTTCCTCAGTTGTTTGAGGTGGATTTGGTGAGAAACTAAAATGTGATTTACTATAAAATGAAATCACCTAGTTTGAAGTGGAAGGCTGGGAGATCTTGAATGGGTACAGACATTAGGTTTTCATGGTTCAAGAGAAAAGAAATATTTTGTTTTGTCTCAGCACCTGTACCAAACAGTAATATTGATAAATGAATCAAACTCCCCCAAATTTATTTTTTCTATAAATTAAGAAAGAATATATGTGGCCTTATGAAGCTAGTTTTTTTCATTGTTGTTAAAAAAGAGTCTTAAACTGAGTCTTAAATTTGTTCTGATTGTTGGAGATTGACAGAATTTAACTAATAAAATCACAGAGCAAAAAGAAAAACTTCTTGTTGAATAACAGTTGTCAGAAGAGAAACAGATGATGTGTTTTCTTTATTGCACTTAAAAATTAATTATTGCCAATAGAAGCTTGTTTATGTTCATAACTGAGTTAGTTTTGTGGTTTGGCATTATTCCACATTTGAAGGGAAATGGATATCAGTGAAGAGCCTGGAGCCTGTGTTCTAGTCCAGTCGAGCGGGCTTTAATGAGCAGGTTAATTTTGCTGGACCCCAGAGTTCTCATTTATAAAGTGAGGGGATACGTAAGATGACAACTGAAGTGTCATCTATGTCTAACTGTGTGTGTGGGGTTTTTTTTCCCCTAAAGGCCTATATTTTTATTAAACAAATAAACTAAATCTTGATGTACACAGAGGAATTTACTCCCAAATGTTTTAGGACCCTTTTACTAGTAGCACACTTTAGAAAAAATATAACCAGCACAGTATTTAAAAAAGAGGAATTGTTTGCTAAATAAAAAATGTACATTGAAGTCTTGAAAGTTAGATACAAAATAACCGAAACATTTCTTTGTATATTCACTTTAGAAATATTTAACTGATTATTTTCCAGATTTCCGATAAAAGTAACATTGAGTATAAGAATTTTAATTAATGTTAGTAGAAAAGTAATAAAAATTTGTGCATTATTATCTAAGAGACCAAATAGTTTTGCCAGAATTGTCTATGTTTCTGCTTAAGAATAAATGGGCCAATTTTTTTTTAATAGCTGACACCATAACTGAAAAACTGTGCTATTGGAATAGTAGCAGACTGATTATTGTAGTTTTCTTTGGAAATTGTGACTTTGTAGTTGTCAGTACTTTTTATCTTTCCTAAAATTTTTTGGCTTTGAAGAGCATATATGCATGCTATATTGGTATTTTCATGGTTATAATATCTGAGAAAATACTATGTTTGATGCATAAATGGAAAAATATATGACCTTTGGTCTGCTATTCATTTAAGGTAATAGTATCAATTTTGAGCAAACTTTTTCAAAAACTAACTATTTAATTTAGAATTATGAATGGTATCCTGTTGTCTTTTAAGTATTTTTAATCTCATAATGAGAACCTGATAGCATTGTAAATACATTTAATAATTATAAAGATATTTTCTAAACTTTACATAAATAATAAACCTTATACGTTTAAATTTACTTAGGAAGTTTTCCTATGGCAAAATAAGATATAACTTTAGGAACAGCAATATTTTCAATTCATTTAAATTTATTTTATTTTTATAGATTGTGAAAGCATCTTTATTTGACTTGAAAGTGCCTTTCATCTCTCCTGTTTATTAAAATTGTTTTAGTGTGGTTTTTACATTTAGTCTTGTTTTTTTATTTGTGTTTAGTCATGTTTCTATACATGGGGAATGCTGCAGTAACAACACCACCATAATTAGTAGTGAGCAATGTGACCAAAGTTATTTTAATTGTATATTTCAATGTATTTTTAATTGAATTATTCTATTGGAAAATACTAATGACTTTAATATATAGACAAAAAATGAACAAAATTATCCCAAATATTATAATATGATGTGAAAATGATGGTTACACTTCATTTAACGTAAATCCTGGAGCCTTAATATTAATAATGCTTATAAGACATTTCCGGCTATAAATTTTAATGAGAATTGTATAAGAGTATTGCAGTAATTTGTTTTATTTACTGTAGCCCAGTGATTATATATTTAAGGGAGAAATGTTGTGATAAATTAGCTATATCACTGGATTTGCTCTTTTTATCAAAATGGTAGGGAATTAGGTGATATTTTAATGTTAATGAAGGATGAGAAAGAGAGGAGAAGAGTGGACTAGATTGGATACTATACATATATAGTATGTGTGTGTGTGTATAATTTTCCGGCCATCTGGATTTTATATGTGTGTGTATATGTATATGTAATATGCCTGGCACATAGTAGGCACATAGTACACACTCAAAAATATTTATTGTGTTGAATTGAGGGCTCGGCAAGGAACTGTTTACCAAGAGAATAAATTAACAGTTTGCTTTCTAAATTAGAATTATTTTATTTTGTTTTATTTTTGCTTCATATGATTTTCTCAACTAGTGATAAAACTGTTTTCAAATGATGATAAAAGTCAGCAACTGTAATGAACAATCCCTTTAATATGCTGTAATATGTTTCCCTGAGTTTGGGGTAACTATTTGTAGATACTATTTTTTAGTAATTATTTTATCTACCAGCTTTTGCACTTACTTGGATATTCCTCTTTAATAAGAAAGAAAAACATATAAAACAATTCCTTGGCCTTCGAAAAGACCACTCTATTTATATGGAGATGTCCCACCAGGAAAAACATCTTCCTGTTTTTACTACTGTTCATTTTGAGAAAAACAACCATAGGTTTATTTTTCTTTTGAATGTAGTTATTGTAGCAAGGAAAATTCTTTTGAAGTGCCTTCAAAAAGATTAGATCAGGGTTAGGTAAAAAAAAAAAAATCTTTTTTACATGAAGTAAATTTAGAGTTACTATTTAAAAAAAAAAAAAAGAATTGTGGTAATTTGTTGGCAAACACAGGTCAAAACTCCTTTGCCTTGATGACTCTCACCTTGGAAACAGTGTGCTTATCTTCAGCAGCCACTCTCTCCTGCCTCTTGGCCAAAGGGTCATGGCCACATTCTCAGGGAAGAATGGAAGGAGTCACAGTTTCTTCTTGGCTCTTTTTTTTTTTTTTACTAATGGCTTAAGGGCTATTTTATTAAATAGAAGTTAATTTGAATATATTACATATAGTTTTATTAATCGTAGTGAAACAGAAGTAAATTTGAATATTTACATATATTTAATATACATATGCACATATAAAATATGTATCTTAAAATATATGTATATATTTAAATATTATATGTAAATATGCGTGTATATTAAAATTAATTTTATATATTAACATTTTAAGTGGAAAATGGTTTCTCCTTTTATTAAATTGGAATGTCAAGTACATTACTGACACAAATTTCTTTTTAGAAAATAAGAAACCAAACTGTTACCTTTTTTTGAACATTTCTTTGTTTTAAAAGTTATAACATGGGGCGGTTATAGTATATTAAAGGATTCCTTTTATGTGTACATTAAGTAAAGGAAAATAGATCTGCATTAGTCTTTTTAGTTATATTCTTTCCATAAACAACATAAGACTATTATATTTAAATGTCCCAATAGAGCATTTTATGGTATGTGCGATAGAATAGATGCCATAAGATTACCAGCTTTGTCAAACTAGGAACTGCCAAAGATCCAAAATGTTTTGAGTTTATTAACTCCATTAACATAGCTCTTGTGATATAGCTATGAACAAAACATAGAAATGTTCTCTTGGATTGTAGTTCATTTAGGTGGATTTGTAAATGATTGAGCACCAATCCTAGGACATGTTTATTTGTAGATACATTAAACTTAGTAGTCTTCAAGTGGTCAGGTGTTACTGATACAGTCAACTCGCAGCTCGGGGTAGGGAGGTAATGTTAAGAAGCTATTTTCACATCTTTGCAGTTACAGCAGACTTTTGACATTTGTAGGGACAAATCCCAAGATCTTCACAAATGATAGCAAAAGAAATTAATTTCTCCCATTAAATGTAGTAAAGTATAACTGACCCCTTCAACCTCTGGAATGTTTATAAACATAGAGCAAAAATTATTTGTGAAGCTGTTGAAATAAATCCTGCTACTAAAATAAACTCAGTATGTTTCATTCTAGTGGAGTGACATTTCAAGAGGGGGTTATGTTCTAAATTCAGCTCGAAAGATGAATATTTCATACGATCAGAATTACTCTTGGAAATCTCATAAATTGCTCATAATTTAGCAGTCTACATGGATTTGTATGTACTGATTTTATGTGCATTTAGAGCCATATATTCCTACCACATTGGAAACATTCATACCCTTTCTCAAAAATTTCATCTCGTATCATTTTACTTCCACTGTTGGGATAGATTGTTTATTCAGACAGGGACTAGATAAACAAGTTGGTTTTTGTTTGGGAGTGCTTTTGTATGAAAAATAAACCTGTTTCTTGGATGAAATTACACTACTGTGGTGAGATGTTCAGATCATCAGAGGTACACATGTACTGGGACTGACCAAGGGCTCGGTAGATTCACGCTTCTCTCTGTATACTCACTCCAAGGCCCTCACTCACTAAGTTGAATGGGGAGGTGTAGTCACCCACACTTTCTTTATTTCTCTCTTTCTGTTACATGTTGCATCTCCACTATATATTCCTATCACAGTAACGTTTACTATGAACCATCTGATTCCGTGATCATAATGATTGAAAACAATGATGAAATGTATCACAAAGCAAAGTGATATGAGATTGCATCCACTGAGGGCCATTAGCATCAAACTCTAGAGCAGAAACAGGGGATCTTCAAAGTAGAAAACGAAGGATACACCCTGGGCTGGAGGTAGGTGTGTTTCTGAAGCGGTAGGCTCTTTCTTGTGCTTGATGGCTGTCTTTTTATAGCTGAGCTTTTGATATGTTTTCTGGTATTGAACCAATGCAAACTTTATTCTATGACAATTTTAAAACTCCACACCTTTGACAGATTGTAACTGGTGTTGTCAAAACTTAGGAGATTTATATATTTGACTCCTTCATTATTTTAAGAATTTTTTATTTCAAATTGTCTTCTTTAACTTCACCTCTTTTTACCAGCAATTTGGGGTCGTCTTTAGCCATTTTCATCTGTGATCTGAACCTGCCTCTCCCAGTCACTGTCAGCCATGTTCACAATACTTTAACAACTCTTTTGCAATGCATCATTTGAAAAACTTATCCTCTTTTTTTGTGGCTTTCCAACAATCGCAACTTATTTCAGATTTTACCTCATCCGGGGTTACCAAAATGTTTCTTTATATTGCCTACAATACTGTACTACTAACATCAGCCAACACAAAGCTCAAGATCTCTCTATCCATGGTGTTTACAAAGTGAATATGTAAGCATACAATGCCTTGAACATTGTTAATATTTTACCCTTTGAGAATATTTCAAGAGCGTGAGAGAATTAGGGGCAAAAAAGTGACCTCAATATTTTAAGGGAAAAAATTGCAGACTTTATGAATGGCCTAATATTTTGTCTATAATGAGCAGAAACTTACATTGACAAGAGTGCAAAGCAAGCCCTTTCTCCACTTTTAGCAAGCATAAGGCATTTACTAAAGTCCAAAATAGTGGAAATATCACCTGAACTCTTTTTTGTAAACTGACCACACAACTGCAGTACTTCTTATTTTTGCCCCTGAATCTCCTGTCATGACACAACAGTGGTATAAGCTTGGGTTAACCAAAAAAGTCTGTTGTATTGTCACAATGTAATAGAATCAGTGTTCTATCAGATGTTTTAAATTCTTCACTTCTTTAGACACATACTTTTAGAAAGGCATTTCTTTTTTGCCATAGTCCCATCTCATCTGTTTCGAACACTCGTTTTGGCTGAGAGCTACTTTAGCTCTGAGGAAGTGCTTCTGAATTTAAGTGATCAGTTGAAGGCACTTCCTTTAACTCAACATTATGCAAAGAAAAAAAAACATTTCTTAAAATTCTTTAAAGAATATTTGCTTAGAGTAAAAATTGATTCAATGGCCATATTGGAAGTAACTGGAAAACTGTAAAATTTCATGAAAGTATTGCATATTTTATTGAAAAGGCTAAAAGGTCAGTCCCATGCTGATTCTTATTATGCTGGTGTGGAATCATCGTGTTATAAAAGATGTAGACTGTGGGACCTGAGGCTAAGCAAATCCAAGCTCCAGGACTTCTTCAAGTCACTAACCCTAAAGTCTCATGGAAATAATTCTTCAGCATGAATCTTGGCCAGCACTTTGCAGATTGAGATCCTTGTGTTCAGCAGCTTAATATTTGATTCAGTCTGTCTGAGTTGTATCTTCTCCTGATGTCTCTATGTTATTCGTGTCTTCTATCTATAACAAATTGTAGACCAAGAGGTTTTAGAAGCAGACTGTGTCACTTCCTCTTTCTTTCTGTTATACCTAGGCTTGTCTAGGGAGACAGTATGGTATAGTGGGAAAATTATGGGACTTGAAGTCAGACTAACCCAGTTTTGAGTCCCAGCTCTGTCACTGTATAATCTTATGTAAGTTACTTAACATCTGTGAGCTTCAGCTTTTTCATCTGCAAAACAGGAATAGGATACTTATTTTAACAAAGTTGTCATGAACACAAAATGAGATTTTAAAATACAAAATGCTTAGACATTGCCCAGCACGTAGTTAGCACACAAAAATGGTAGTTGGTATCAGTGTTACTATTATGCCCACAATAAAAACATATTAAAGCGATGTTATGTGCCATCAACTGATAACCACGAACAGGATTTCCAGAATGGTATCAGCAGCCGTCTACATCTGCCACAGTAAAGAGGATGGCCATTTTGGGCCGTTTCTAAAATGACTAACTTACTGCTTTTAATCTTCTTTTATCCACATTGGCTGGTTCCTCAAGAATCTGGTTTGGAGAGTGAGTCTTAGAAATAAATTTTGCTATATTCTAGACTAGTGCTATCCAGTAGAATTTTCTGTGATAATGCAAATGTTTTATACCTGCGTTGTTCATTGTGGTAGCCCCAGTCACAATATGGCTATTCAGCACTTCTACTGTGGTTAATGCAACTGAGGAACTAAAGTCTTTATTTTAGTTAGCTTAGATTTAAATAGCCACTGGTGGCTAGAACAGTTCTGAACAAAAAATTTTTAATTATTTGATAAAACAAGTCTTAACATCTGCAAGTTAATAAAAGAGTTAACTGGTGAATACTTAATTTCCAATGAGTACTTTTTTTTTTATTCACACCGAACTTGATAGAAACTATTATTTCTCTCCAAGGTGATAAGAGTTTTGTGTTTCAATTTTCGGTATCATGTACTACCTTACTTTTCAAAATATATTCTGTGAATTCGTCCACTGGTTTCTGAATGATAAATTCACATTGTCAAAATTTGTCAGCTTCAAAACTACAAGTTCTTTCTTCCTACTATGCAAGGACTTTTAGAGTCCAATCTTCTTACTATTCTGTAAAATTTTTCTTTTCTCCCCATTGTCATCTTCTCTTACACAGCTAAGTCACCCTACGTTAAAGATGGTGAAATGATTTTTAAGTCATATGATGTTTAGTAGCAGGAATAATTCATTACCACTGAATTCTTATAGTTCCTGGATGCTTCATTTTTTTCCAGGCAAAGTTATCCTTTTGGATTAAGATAATATATTTTTAAAAATGGGTTTCACATAAATTTCCTTGGATACTTTTTCTTAGGAAGTCAGGAGAAATGTATAATAGAACTTCTTTTAATGAAACTCTTTATTTGGCTCCACTTAATTTATGTAAAAAATACATATTTTTTAATTATCTGAAGTAAAGAATGCTTTTCAAATTGCAGGATTGTGACATCAACTTTATAGACTGAATCCAGAGGTTTTTTTTAAAGAAGTGAAATAGAATGAGAAGGAACAGGAAATATCAGAGAGCATCGCACACAGTAAGGATTAATATTGTTTCATGAAATGCTTGTTACATTTACACATGTGTGTGTGTCTCTGAATTGTGATGTAAAATGGATTCCTTACTATGGATCTTAGTTTAAAAAAAAAGTTTAAAAGCCACTGAATAATTTATGGTATGGTGCAGTGCAGGCCATAGAGTCAGATCTGGTTGAAGGCTTGCGTGTACTTCTTTGGACAATCATTCAATGTTTTTAACCCTTAATTTCTTATATATGTAAACAGGGATACCTGCCCTAAGTGTTTCATCCAGTCGTTTCAAAGATCAAATAAAATTCTAAAATGATAAATAGTTGTAACACTCCTTATTCCTTTAAGGTCAATAATTTTATATTGACAAAACTCAGTGGCTTACACTAGCAATTATTTATGCTCATGTTTATGAGTCTGCAGGTCAGCTGAGATTTGGCTGATCTAGGCTATATTTGACTGGGTGTCTGTGTCTCTGCTTTAGGTTGAAGGTTGTGGGTTGTATGGGCTATGATTTTGGTGTGGTTCTGTTCCACATGTATTCTTTCCATGGTCCAGGCTGAAGGGGCAGCGGCTACCCAGGGCATGCTCTTTTCATGGAAAATCACCAGCACACAAAAGCGAAACCAAACCACATAAACCTATTTATGACTTCTGCTTACGTTACAGCCATGCAAATTGCACTGACCAAATGAAATCACATGACTAAGCCCAGTGTCCTGAGGGAGAGATAGTTTATTCTACTCTCAGTGGAAGAGAGATAGGAGTGAATATTTGCTGTACAATAATCTACACTTTCATATTAACCAAGAACAATTAAATCCATACTTTAGTTAACTGCCTCATTCTCAAATATGAAGGACAGCCAATTCTTATGGTATATTTAAGGAAAGCCTACAACATAATGGAGCATCTAAAATAGACAGGAAAAAAAGAAAGAAAAAGGAACCTGGAGAAAACTGAGGCAACAGACAATGAGCAGAGGAAAACATTTAAAGGACTATGTATTTTTAAATTTAATAGAAGATTTGGAAGATGAAGTGAAGGAAATATTCCGGAAGTTAGAATCACAAGATGAAGGGATGGAAAAAAACCAAAATTAGATAATCCCCTCTGTGAAATATTCCGGAAGTTAGAATCACAAGATGAAGGGATGGAAAAAAACCAAAATTAGATAATACCCTCTGTCTCTGTCTCTGTCGCCGTCTCCCTTTCTACTCTATCTCCGTCTCTGTCTTTATCTCTAATGTTCGAATATTTTTATTGGACTCTATGACTCTCATGGATCATACCCCAGTCTTAGACTAGGAAGCTCTTCTTGCTTCTGGAAAAGAAGCGTTCAGGGATTTGAAAGTACTGAACTTTACTAAGCATTCACAGATGTTTTGTTTTTTTCTAAAAAAAAAAAAAAAGGAAATTAGATAATTCATCCACCAGAACCAACAACCAATGTCCAGGAATTCTGGAAGAAGAGATTTTAAAATATTCAAAATATTTCAAAACAGTAATACAAGAAAACATCCTCAAACTAGAAAAAACAAACCTTCTAATTGAAAAGGGCCTACTGAAACTCAGCACGAAGTATGAAAAAGAGACCATTCCAAGATATTTCAAAACAGTAATACAAGAAAACATCCTCAAACTAGAAAAAACAAACCTTCTAATTGAAAAGGGCCTACTGAAACTCAGCACGAAGTCCAACATTGTAAAATTTCAGAATGACAGGGAAAAAGAGACTATTATAAGGTTTTCCAGAGAGGAAAAAAAGCAAATCATAGACTAATTATTAGGAATCTGAATGGCGTAGGGCTTTTCAATTGTAATACTAAAATTTTTTTTTTTTTTGTCTTTTTTCGTGACCGGCAATGGATCGCAACCCTCAGGGTCGCATTATTAGGAATCTGAATGGCGTAGGGCTTTTCAATTGTAATACTAAAATTTTTTTTTTTTTTTTGTCTTTTTTCGTGACCGGCAATGGATCGCAACCCTCAGGGTCACACCCGTACCAGACCGGGACCGGCAACGGGATCGCAACCCTCGGTGTTGCGCCCGCACCTCGCTCAGCCAGTGAGCGGGAACCGGTCTGTATGTGGGATCCGAACCCTCGGCGGGAGCGCCGCCGCGCTCTCAAGCGGCGCCCTGTAGCAGTGCACCACTGGGCCGGCCGTAATGTTAAATTTTTGAAGAAAGTGGAGTAGTCCCTTAAAAATCCTGAGTGACGATTAATTTCAAAATGGAACATTATACCAGCCAGCCTATCAAGTGTGTGCATACAGTAACAGCATTTTCAAGCATACAAATACTTTAAAAATGTGTTTTTCATGTAACCTTTCTTATGAATGTACTTCCACCAAAAAAAGGGAATAAACAGAGAAATAGTTCCCAAAAAACAGGGAACACTAAAGGAGATGGGAAAGGCTTGGCCCAAGACAGAGATCAACCAGGCCAGACATCAGGTACCAAGGATATGTCCAGGGAACAAAAAGGGTAAAGGGACATATAATGTATCTGATGTGTCTCATTATTTGAAAAAATATTATTGATGGGTATTTGACAGATCTGTTTGAACACTCGGGGAAAAAATGTCATTTACCTAGAAAAATAAGCTATCAAAAAACTAGGCAATTAATTCCAGAAATAATAAAATAATGTATAAGAAAATTAGCTTAATGTTCCCAACTCAAAGAGGTGACAAATGTTTGAGGGGATGTATGTGTCAGATACCTTGACATTATCATTGCACACTTATAAATTTACCCACATATCACATTGTACTCCATAAACATATGCAATTATCATGGGTTAATTAAGAAAAAATAATTTAAAAAAAAAATTCAGAGTCAGTAGACTAGAGGGTACCAGAAACTGGGAGGAAGGAATAATGGGAAGTTGTTGCTTAATGGGCACAGAGTTTACATTTAGGATGATGAAATAGTTTTGAAAACAGAGGTAGTAGTTACACAGCATTGTGAATGCAATTAGTTCCATGCAAGTGTACGTTCAGTAATGCTTAAAATGGCAATTCTTATGTTATTTTACCACAATAAAAAAAGGGAGAAAACAGAAAATTAAGGAAGGTAATGTTTGTCTCAGTAGTGAACAATATTTCCATAATTATAATGTAAATGAACTGTTGAGTAGTGATTTAACCAAAATTGTTATATGGGAGCATGAGGTGGGTATGAAGGGTGGGTGGTAGAAGAAACTTAAATCGTTACCTTTTTTAAAATAGGAAGGCGTCCATAGATAATGTCTAATATTGCAAAATCAAGAAATAGCAATGTAAGTATGTCATTTGAAAATATGAAGGTAAATATCAGAAGAGGTGGCACTGTGTGCCATTAGGGATTAGGTTTGGAGGTGGCGACTGCTCTTTGTTATGAGAAATTGAGTACTATTTGACTTAAATTCGGTGCATTACTTTAAGAAGCAAATTTAATCAGTAATAAAAATGAAGTTACATATGTTCATGATTAAGAAAAATTCTTCTGACAGTGTAGAGGGATATAAATGGATAGTAATTAGTCTCCCTTTCTCCATGTGCCATTCCAGGTACTGTTCTCTTGAGGTAACCACTTTTAACAGTTTCTACTATTAGTTGTTCTAGTGGTTCTATTCATGACTTGAAGTGTGTCTTTTGGTAAGGTGTGAAGCTATCTGGACCTGCCGTTGCTTAGTTAGGTAAAGGATGGCTGCCTTGAAATGCATTATAGCGATGCAGGTTTGGTAAGGTGTGAAGCTATCTGGACCTGCCGTTGCTTAGTTAGGTAAAGGATGGCTGCCTTAAAATGCATTATAGCGATGCAGGTTAATAATGTACTTTGAGAGTAATGGACAATTGGCCTATGACTTGCTGGTCTTTCATCCCTGAGCTACTATATACAGCCAGGGAAGCAGCCCTGACCTAGTTGGGTAAAGCAAAGGGTTAGGCTGCCAGTGGGAGCATGGCATTTCTGGCAAGAGATTTCTCTCCTAACTGTTGGACTTGGTGCCGTGGCAGATTTTCCTGACTCAGGGAGTAAGTGTTGAGCCTGGGTCCAGCTGGTTAGATTGTTGATTTTGATTATCTGCACCAGTAAGCTGTTTTGCTGGCACGGATAATCAGAAGCAGGCAGTAATTTCTTATCTTCCTAACAAAAAGCTGTTTGCATTTTGAAATTATAATAGAAAAAGTTTTATTCAGTTTTCACCAAATACTGCTTTATAGGGTAGGGGGAAATTTTATTGGATTAAATCAAGAACTCTTTGGGGATAGTCATATATCCTTAGGCAGGTCATTTTTTTCTACTTACCACTTTGCTGTTCTTGAAAGATAAATAGAGGGAAAAATCAGTGATAATAATGATACTAGCTGTCTTTTATTCAGCTCTTACTATGTGCTAGACATTCTGCTAAGTACTCATTACCTCATTTAATTTACACAACAATCTTAGGAGCTCACTCCAGTTATCACTCCTATTTTAGACTGAAGAAACCATATAATGTTGAATGACTTGTCAGAGCTCACGGAGCTGAAAAGTGCCAGGGCAGTGTCCGGAACCCTGATCTGTGTTGACTCTTGAACCCATGTTCTCTGCCTCTATGTTCGACTAGCTTTCAGTGCAGCCTCTGAGTTTTTAATACATGAGAATAAGAAAGCAGCTAATTTATGCTTAAAACCTAATTACCAGTGTGAGGTACATATGTTGTTATTGTTCCATTGTGCTTATACAAGAGTGTAGTATCTTTTTTTTTTTCCTAGGAAAGTTTGGAATTATTATATGTATTCTACTTCTGTCATTCTTGGTTGTATCAAATTCTGGAGTCATCTTTGGTCTCCCAACACCTCTCCTTTTATTTCCATAACATTGCCATGTTCTCTTTATACCTCTGTTTTAAGCTTCTCTACTCCTCATGTCTGGAATACTGCAACTGTCTTTTCAGGGTCTCTCCTTTCTGCCATTTTTCGCCACCTTCAATTGATCATACACATTGATCCGGCTTTTTTAAGCTCAGCTTCTTTCATGTTGCACATCTGTTTTCTCCCCATTTTCTATAATAAAAATGCAGCTTTGTTAATCTACAATTCAAGATCTTTCATAATGTGGTCTAATCTATCGTTCCATGAATTTTTGTGCCCTTACCTTCTTTCTCACTTTTCTTGCCCATGTGTGTATCCCTCTTCTGGTTATTGAGGCATGGGTTTTCTCCACAACTCATTTGGTGGGGTTTTTTTTGTTTTTTTTTTTAATATCCTTTGCATTTTGGTATCTTTTTGTGTGTCTGTGTCTCATTTACCCAGATGAATTGTTAACTCCTGAATGTAGAGATGGGAACTCTCTGAGCCCACCATAATATTTAGTACAGTTTCTTGCATAAAGCACTGATTAAAAAAAAATTTGAGTGGATTTTTGAAGATTTAAAGTCAACATATAATTCTAGTTCTAAACTTCTTTGCTTCTGTTAATTTCATGAATGTTGGATAAGTACAACGTAATAGACTTTTCTATTGTTTTTCTTCTGTTTAATTTTATTTAATTATGACATTGGAAATATATTGGTATAACTTTAATAACAAAACATTTTAAAGAAATAAATTACTTTCACTTAGAATTCCAAACTGAAAATATAGAAAATCAACTCTGAATGAAAGTTATATATTCATGATTACATAGGTTTTTAAAAATAAAACTATATTTGAGAACTTGTAATAAGTTATTATATTGTGTTCTTGGTAATGTATGGCTTTGATGGGGATAAACTGAGTATTTATAGTGTTATGGATGTAGAAAAAATAGTTTAGCTTATCTTGCATGATGTATTAAATATAGTTGCAGATTGTTCAGAATATTGAGTAATGGCATGAGGAGATTTGAAAATTTATTTAAGTACTAAGTTTAAAATGCTCTACTTCGACATGATTTTGCTTTCCAAAAAGAGATTGCATTTTTATGTATCAAAGTTGCTTTTTGATTTCTGCTGAATTTGAAGATGTTTCTGTCCTTTTTTTGTTTGTTTTTCTTGTTTTAATAGTGTAAAATATTTTAAATGTTCATCTGTTTTATTTCCTTTTGCTTCATTTTATAGATGTTCTATCATAAATATTTCTACTTTAATTGTAAATTATTTAAAACTATGTTTTATATAAGGTATTTTTGCTTTGACATATTTGTTTCAGTAAGATAAGGATAATTTTATCCTGAGACCAAAGAATAAACTATCATACTTATTACTCTTAGAGTGCTTTTGTTGTCTTTTAAGATGCAAATGTTAATGTAATATTGTTTTCACTCAGAAATTTCATTTACTCTTAATGCATAAATGTTCCATGCTGTATTTTTTCCTAAATTAATTTTTTCCAAATCGTATTGAGCACCACAAAGATGCCTTCTTTTACACCTCACATTTTTCTAAAAGATATCTTAAATTATTTTAACCTTTAATTCATTTTTGAAAACATCCAAATGAAACCATAAATCTGTCTTTCAGAATAAAAAACCACATATTTGATGTTAATCACTGCATGTGTCTTATCAAATCACTTGAAAATGTTACATTTTAAAAGTAGTGGTATTTTAAGTTAATATTACTTTTTTTTAAGTTATATTACTTTTTAAAAGGGAATGAGCCTTAGAATGAAAATGCAGATTATCCATTTTGACTATTCTCATTTAATCATTTCATTTTAAAAATCAGACTTCATTTTACAATTAACAAAAAAAAAAAAACTTTTACTAACGTGCATTTTTGGATGTGCTAATTCTCTTTGTCCTAAAATGGAAGCTAGCCTAAATTTTCTAATAATTTTTCAACACATTAAAATGTATGGCAAAACTAAAAATGAATTCAAGTGTATTGCATATATTTTATATGGTTGTTTTCCTCCCTTTTCTTTACCTAAGGAAGTAGAGAAATTGAGAATAGAGCTGAGTGAAAGCAAGCAGCACTTGGAACAGGAGCAGCAGAAGGCAGCCGGGACCAGAGAGGAGTGTCTGAGACTAACAGAACTGCTGGGCGAGGCTGAGCACCGACTGCACCTCACCAGGTACTCCCTAATCCCATTATGCGCCACAGCGCCGATTTCCTTCCACTGATTTTTGCCACAGGCTTCCCAACAGTTGTTAGAGTTAGGCTTAGTCATTCAATTCACACACAGCTTTCAGGCATATTAAGAAAAGTGGAGATGTGGTAAGCAAAACACCCAGACATGTGAATGATAAGTGTGGCAGGGAACTACTGATATATTACAAAACCTTTCATCTACAATGCTCAAATATTTAGGTGATTCTCTATCAGGATAAGCAAAATGACATATTTCTCCCACTATCACCACTACATCTCCTGTTAATTCTATGTCTAAAAAAAATATTGAATTGAAGGACCTGAGGAATATATTTAAGAAAATAATTAGATACTGTCAGTGGTGAATGAGACAAAGTAAAAGAAATTCTAAGATGCAAATTGAAATGGACCTGATACAAAATAAAGAATCTGAGTCCTAACGAGGTGTAAAATTTAGAGATGAAATTGATTGGCACTGGCCATGTTCAAATCATTATTGTAACATGCTTACACCATCGAGGTTTCAAATTACATCATTTCCATCATGAGATACTGCAATGTGATTATCATTGTCATAAGCTTTAGTAAACATATAGCTCAGCCTTAAATTACAGTAAGACTTTAAGTTGCAAACATTGTGAATTTGCTGTATTGGAAAAACACACTCACACATACAAAAATACACACACAGAAAAATCCAAATAGAGATAGTAAATATTTCACTTTACCATATAAGTGGTTTCTTCTCACTTTGAGTTTTAGTACAATTTTTCAATTTTCAGATCAAGCTTTTGGGTTTGTTCAATTCTTAGAGTTTTTCAATTCTTAGAGTTTTTCAGTTTTTCACTTTGTCTAAATACACATGTAAGTTTAGATATTTGGTTTGATTTGTAAATTAGAAAAACACTGGTCTTCCAATCATAGTAATATGTTGAATTTAAACTACGAAAGGGGACTGATCCTTTTTACATTAAATATGACAATGTAATTCTGAGCACGGTATGATAACAGATGGAGAAAAGCGCCACTTGAACAGCCTGCATTTCAAGAAAAAAATATTCTAGAGGTTGGTGAACCTCCCAAAGTTTTGGGTTCGTGTTAAGATTCCTCTAGTTCTGTTAAATCAAACTTTGTTAAAAACATTTTGTTATAATATTCCAAATGGCTTGACACCTTGCCTTTTAAATAATGAGAGAAACAGAGAGAGAGAGAGAGAGAGAGAAAGAAAATAAATCATTTATACATGTATGATATCTGGAAAAAAGCCCAATGGATGATACACTTTTATGAGAAAAATTGCTTAATACTGCAGAGTAATAACTGTTCTTTTAATGCCCTTTTAAAGTACTATTGTAAAACCGAGAACATAATGTTAACATATTTCCTGTGGTTCTTAAATCTTAGAAGTTTCAGAATTTAGCTTCATCATGATAATGTTAGTAGTTTTTCTTTTCTGTCAGACTTGTATTCAGAACTAACCAATTCGTGTGCTAAGCACTACTAAACCACAGAAATGGGACAGCTTTTCAGTGTCTCAGTGTGGCTGAGCTTCAGTAAATAAATATTAATGCCGGTTATGCCCCTTTTGCCATTCTGTCTTATGCAGAGAGTTAATTTCTGAAGTCAAAGTCCGTAGAGAGTTTTCCTGTGCAGTATCAGTTTGTACTGTTTGACAGGATCGGTTTCTTGCAAGCAGAGCGCGTTAAGATGCAGGAACTGCTGAAAATAGATGAGTGGTAACTAATTCCTTTGTTCTTAAGAACGGTTTTGCTTGATTCTGTAGAAAGCTTTTTCTGTTGAGCCTTATTTACACCAATTCTACAAAAATTTAAACGTAGTTTTACAGGAAATAATACTTAATTACCTATTTTCTAAATGCAGCACTCTTTTGTAAGCATCTTAATCTTAGTCTACGGTCACGTTTTGTAAAATACACATTCATAAATTTAAAGATGACAATTAAAAATCCAAGGAACTGTGTATATCTCTCTTTTGCACCAAAAATGTGACTTGGTTATTGGGCTAAATATTTCTGATATACTTTTTTTTGGGGGGGGTTTGTTTTGTTTTTTAGGCTTGTTACCCCTCCCCATTATTTATTGATTCAGTGGACTCGGGTGTGTGACTGAGAAAGGTTGTGTCTTTTTCAGTATAGACCAGCTGAAATACATAACTCTCATGCAGATAGCACCTCATCATTCATTCTTAACTTAAACATTTCCAATGGCATATTTGAAACAAAGTTTAAAATTGAATATGAAAACCACATTATAAAGTAATGATGAAATAAGGATCCAAATCTTTAAGGGCAAAGAAAACTTAAAAATCGAAGTAGAAGTCTATAAATCAATCTGAAAGAAAAATAATCTAGCACTTTTTTGGTGTTTCTCCTTATTGGATTTAAAAATGGAAAATAGAAATTTACTGAGCACCTACTTTCTTTTAAGTACTTTGCTTGGCCCTAGGCATGGAGAGAAAAATAAGACTTGTTTTCTAATCTTCGATTGCTTGTGCTCTACAGATGGAGCCACATCTACATATGCGGTTATAACCGCGTGTGATGATAGTGCGATGTTAGAAGTAAAGATTACTATAGGAGCACATAGGAAGGAGAATTGAAGGTGAAGGTGATTGTCAGGGAACACTGCCAGTGAAAGGTCAGGGAGGGGGCAATGTTTGGCAGCAATTTTGATTAATGAGTTCATGAATAGGAGTTTTCAGAGTGGAAGAAAGGTGGAGTAGAGGAACCAATATATGCAAAGACATAAAGATGGGAGAGAACATAAATTCTGCCATTAAGTTAGGTGTTTGGTAGGAGATAAGACTGGAAAGGGGATCAGGGACCAGAGCAAGGGCTTTGTGGGCCACACTATGGAGTTTTGGCCATTCTGAGAGTCATGGCTTACTTTTGATGCATTTTAGGCAGGGCTGGCAGTATGAAACACTTTCTGGGTTGGGATCCTGACTCAGATAGCAGTGTGGACAGTGAACTTCAAGAGTTGGTATAGGAGACAGGGAGGCTAGTTAGGATAGAGTAAGCAACTATCACCCATCGGCCAAATCTGGACCATCATCTATTTTTACACAATTCATGCGCTAAGAATGGTTTTTGTATTTTTAAATGATTGAAAAGAAAAGAAAAATATTTTGTGATACATCGAGGTTATACATCCGTAAATAAAGTTTTATTGGACACAAACACAGTGATCCTTTGGGTATTATGTATGGCACTATCACAGCAGACTTGAATATGGTCTGCAAAGCCTAAAATATCTACTGTTTGGCCTTCACAGAAAAAGTGTACCAGCACCTCGTTTAGGAGGTTGTTTAGTTCAAGTAAAAAGTCAAGAGAGCTTGAACTATGATAGATTCAAAAGTGTGTATTTAAAGAAGCTATTTGAAAGGCATTGTGAAAACGGACTGGTTAAGGAAGAGGTGACAGGCAGGTACCCCAATTAGAATACAAGCACAGTAATCCGGGAGGATATTAATGAGGTCCTGGGCTATGGCTGTCCCAGCAAAATGGAAAGGAAGTAGCATCTGCAAGAGGCATTTAGAGTAGTGAATAAGAGAGGACAGAATTAAAGGTGACTATAAGATGTCTGGCAAAATTGACTGGGTAATCCATTAGTCCAGCTAGGGAACTTAAAAGATTTAGCAGAGGAAAATATACATTTTATTTTGGAACTCAAGTGGAGATGTCTAATGGAGGTTTGGTGTGAAGAGAGAGGTCATGACTAGAGGCTTAGATCTGGGTGCTTTTACATAAAGGTATTAGTTGTAACCAAGGGAGCGGGTGAGCACACATAGAAAGGACATGTTTTTAAAGTACGATGAAGAAGAGCCACCAGCCAAGGTGACTGAAGTGGGGCCTTCAGATATATAAGAAAATAATAAAGAATGAATCAAAGAGTGCTTTGGTAAAGTAACAATTAAAACCATATGCTTTTCTTAGGGAAGGTCCCAGGCAGTCTCGGATTAAGGAAACCTGAGTTATACTATCTTCCCCAGGCATTCACTGTCTTTGTAACTTTTGACAAATTTCTTCACTCTTTGGGCCCGCTTACTTACCTTTAAAATGAGGTGAGGCTAGATGATTTATAAGTTCCCTTCTAGCTCTGATAGACAATGATTCTAACAATCGTTTAAGACAATCCATTATTAAGTTCCTATTTCTGGCTGTTAGGGAATTTTGCTTGGAGGATCCTCTATTAGGATGTTTCCTTGGTTTGAACTTCAGAGAGAATTCGCTGAAATGTCCTTCATACCTGCCACTTATAGTTACACCATAACTTAGGTTCTGCTGATCTCTCCTAAGGGTTATGAAAGTGTCTCCTAAAGCCCTCCCTATCTCATCTGCTAAGCATTGCCCAGTGAGTATTCATCAGTCACTGCCTTCTCTGTCATCCTCCTCTGAAAACCTTCCATGATGCCACACTGACTATTACAGAAGGTCCAAATCACGCGGCATGACATTTAAATTCCTCCCAATGGGCTTCCAACCTTCCAGTCTCATTTAATGCCTACCAGTCCTTTCAAATGCTGATTTCCAGCCAAATGTATGCACTTTTGGGAGGCTTTTCTCTCCTTTTGCTGTTCTCTACACCTAGAATACCCCTTTGACCTTCTCTATCCCTATTGTAGTTTTACCTTCTTTTTAAGGTCTTGTTGAAATCCCAATTTTCCTGATGACTCCTGCCAGAAGGGAGCACTTCTCCTTCTGAATCCTTCTTCCCATTTTGAGCTGATGGCATTTGCAACATACTAAATGAATTACTCAGAGCAGGAAGAAGCAAAATCTGATAAAAATTTAATTAATACTCTGAAATTTTTTGTGTACCTGCTTTTCTTCCCCTCTGGAATGTATTATTCTTCAAGTGGGAAGAGAGTTCTTATTAATACTATATTTCTCAGAGCACCTAGCTGAGTTCATTGCAAAGAGTTGAAGCTCAGTAAGTCATTATTATAGAAATAGTTAATATATTACAAATTTATGACTGTCCTTTCAAAGCCCGGTGTTGATATATAAGCCAATATATGTATCTTCTCAGATATACCAGGGTAAAAAGTATGAGATGAGGATATGGCTGAAATTTTTTATTTGGAATTTTACTTATACATGTGATAATAGATTTTGTAATAGTTTTTTTTTCCTTTTCATTTTTAACTTTGTGTACACACATGAGGGGTCTTCAAAAAATTCTTGGAAAGATTTGTATTATCTTAATTCTATTTTTCCACAGACTTTTTGAAGTACCCTCATATGTTTAAGCATAGCAGAATCAAATGATAATTGTTCTAATGATGCAAATATGTTTGGTAAAGTATACCATGCCTCTCACTTAAGTGTGTTCATTTAAACACCTCAGACACACACACACGCACAATTTTAAACTAGAGTTGTCCATAATTAAAAGATGACATTGTTTGAAACCAGTGCCTAGTAAGCATGACAATTAAGCATACATAGCCTAGCATTCATGGAAACGAAAGCAAGCCTGCTTTCTTCCAGTTATTTCTTTATAATTAGTATTTTCAAACAACTTCTTCCTTTTTCAGAACAAACTTTCATGTAAATTTTTTTAATGTATGTTTCATGGAAACGAAAGCAAGCCTGCTTTCTTCCAGTTATTTCTTTATAATTAGTATTTTCAAGCAACTTCTTCCTTTTTCAGAACAAACTTTCATGTAAATTTTTTTAATGTATGTTCATTAATTTACTAATTCTACACGGAGCATTTCCTGTTGCAAGACATCGTGCTAGGGATGATGGGAGAAAGAGAAAAGAACCTCAGATGCTGCCCTTCAGAAGCTTATAGACTAGTGGGGAAGAAAAGAAAGTACACAAGTCATGGAGGAGATAAATGATAAGATCGAGAAGAGAGGTTCCAGAAAAGTATTACAAGGACAGATACTTCTTACTGATCTTGGTAGGATTTGGATATGAGAAAATGGGAACGAAGGGCATTCCATGCAAGGCAATCAATGGTGCACATGCATACATGAGAGTGAGTTAAATACACACAAATATCATTCAAATGTCTAAAATTATCAGTCTCTAAGGTTAAGGATATATTCATCTTAGTATCTTCCTGGTAAAGTGCTACAGGTAATAGCTCTTTAAAAAATAATAGAGGTGTAGCTAGCAGCAGTGCTAACATTTACTGAGCCCCTACTGGGTTCCGGGAACTGACCCGAGTACTTTTCATTTAGTCCTCCCAACAGCTCTAGAAGGTGTAGAGTCTTATTTTCCCTTTGTGACAGGTGAGGTAACTAAGGCACAGAGAAGTAAAATGAGTCATCTAAAGTCACACAGCTGATAGGTTAGGGAAACAGGTTTTGAACCCTAGTAATTTGCCTGCAAAGATTATACCCTTATCTATTAGGCTGTAATTCTATGTAAATTGCTAAGGAAATGGATTAATGCACTTGTTCCCAAAAAGACAAGTAAGAAAATCATAACATGAATTTATAATAGGGATAAGTGTTAGCTACTCCCTATGTACTGATATAAATACATGTTGGTGAATTTTAGTCTTGACTTGGGCTTTTTCTAAGAAACAATTTCCTTTGGCCCGTTAATTGCCTTAATAACATAATGTATTATAATACAATTGTCATCCTCCTTTACTTCTTCATTTTTACCCAAGAGGAAAGAGAGGCTTTTATAAAAAAGTGGAAATCCCTTCACGTATTTGTTTTTGACATGTCCAGACATCTTTAAAGAGTTACAGGATTTAAATCCCTCTAATAAGACTACCATTTACACCCCTGTGGACAGGTTAATTTATGATATGGCTTAGTAAAGCAACCATTCCTGAATGCTCATGTAACTGTTATTAAATACTTACCGAGGCAAACATTCTTCCCCATACCTTTTTTTTTTTTTTTCTTTTCCTTTTTTGTCTTTTTTCATGACCGGCAATGGATTGCAACCCTCAGTGTTGTGCCCGTACCGGACCAGGACCGGCAACGGGATCGCAACCCTCGGTGTTGCGCCCGCACCTCGCTCAGCCAGTGAGTGGGAACCGGTCTGTATGTGGGATCCGAACCCTCGGCGGGAGTGCCGCCGTGTTCCTAAGCGGTGCACTGTAGCAGTGCGCCACCGGGCCGGCCCACTTCCCCATACCTTTTGTCCACATATTGAAACATGTTCTTTTGAATCCAGCATCTTTTTCTCATATCTGATCTCCAGGAGAACTGCTTCAGGAAGCCTTTTTTTTCATTTATTTCCCAGAGAATTTAGAACTTGAGTTGCCCTAAGTGCAAGAGAGAGAGTGACGTGCCATTAAACCTACAGATTCCAGCTTATATCAGCATGACTACCTTTAAAATTCTTTTTTCTCCTTCTATATAAGTGATGTTTTCAATATGTACATCAAAGAATTTCTCAGAGCAGCAATCTGAATGAGAGTCCATAAGATGGGTATTATGCTGTGACCTACTTTTGTGATACAAATGGGAAGATCTGACATAAGACCTAGAGAGATTGCGACTTGAACCATAGTATTTGTATCTTTTTGAAATGAAAGTGTACAGCAGAGAAGTCACCAGGTTATCCTACGATGATAGCCAGATTACTCAGGGAGACGCAAGTAAGGCTTCCTTTTCAGAGCGTTCAGTTTCCACACAGTAACCATTGCAAACACTTTCTTGAATTTAATTGTTTGACCTCTTGGATTACCAGTATCAGTCAGGACTTATTTGGTTGAGATGACAGAAACCCAAGAAGGGGACACTGATACATTTTAATAATCAGATCATGTGCAGTCCCGGTACAGCTGGCCTTGGGGTTTCTTGGACCAGGGACTCAAGGCAGCACCAGTGTGCTATCATATTCTGACTTTCCGTAGCAGGGCTCGACTTCTTTCTGAATATTGGCTCATTCTTTCTGACCATGGAGTCACATTCTTCAATCTGAAACTGAAGATAAAGGAGATGACTTTGATTTCAAACTGTAAGAGTATGACTTTCCAGCTCCCCCACTTCCAATTTCAAAACTTTCAGTTCCAGGATCACCCTTTGGACACAAATTGAGTCGTGTGTACACATGCCTTTCCAGGCGCTATGGCTGGCAGCCCCAGAAGAAGCACATGGAGTAAGGGGAGAGCATTGTACTAAGCGAGGAAGGTGCTCTTGCCAGGGGAAGAGTGTCAGGGATCCTGGGTCAGTAAAACTGCAGGTGTCTAATCTGTTGCCCTGTTGTCTTTTTAAAAATACAATCCCTGACTTTTCCTTTGACTAAGAAATGGTAGAAGTGGAAAGGGGAAAGAAGCGTACATCTCTTGTTCATGCTGGTTTGAGCGTGATAGTCTCCATTACCAGCATGGTATAAGTCCAAGGAGGCATCATTAATTCTTCACAGGGTCTATTTGTGGCTTTAGAGAACTCTCAGAATATAAAGAGAGAGATGTAAAGGATGCATAAATGAACGTGTAGCAAGTGCCATGCACTGTGCCTGGCTCCCTACAACAGTGCTACATCAAGTGTGGTCCATGGTGGGCTGGTTGTTACTAGTCTGTGACAAGATAAGTACGAAAATTGAGAATGAGTGTTTGGAAACTTTTATATGAACTTTAAATTGCTACAATTTCCAAGTGCATAATCAGGAAGCTTTTTTTTTTTTTTTGGCATCTTTTAAAAATTTTCTGGTAATTCATTTTTATTGCATTTATCAAACTGCTAATGCTTTGCAAAGGATTAGAAATTAAGACAAACTGATCTTTTACCATGAGAAGCAGGAGACGCTCTGCTTCTTACAGCAAGCCTAAGAAGAGCAGCTCTTTACAGATGTGGAGCCTGAGTCTCAGAAGGTGAAGCCAGAAGTCACGCAGCCGGGAGAGAAGAGGATAGACAGGGTTTGAACTGGGTCCATCAGACGCCTTAGTCACAAATATGTGCAAAAACATATTTCAAAGCTAGATAGAAATCCTTTTTGGATTGTAAAATTTCAGCTCGCGGGCCAGGAACCAGGCCTCTCTCATCTTTGTGTCCTAGCACCCCGTCTGGCTTCAGGCATTTAGCACATTCTCTATAGACATTGAAGGAATTCGCCTTTTCTCTTTATTGTTAGGGAAAATCAAGAAGAAACTGCACTCCTCTTAGGGTGACAACTAGCTTAGGTCAAAACACCAAACTTTCACTATCTGTTCATTTGAAGAGGATAGTGTAACATCGATGTGTGTATTCCTGCCATTGCACAGTGAACCTTATCTTTTTTTTTCTCCTGAGTTTTATTCAAGAATTTTTAGCCTAAAGTTTCCATTTAAAAGTTAAGCTCATTTTTTTCTTGTACTCCTTTCATGAATAAATTAAGCAGAGAATGTGTCAAAAATAATTTTAAGTGGATATATGTGCAACCAACATCTTCAAGGCTTGAAATAGATGGCCTTGGTGCTGTTATAAATTGCGTCCTCTTTTTCTACCCCCACCCGGTATCAGAGAAAACAGGCTGTCAGAGAGCCAGGAAAGAATAGGCACTTCATTTTGCTCTGGTGGACACCACACTGCCTGAGCCCAGTCTACTCCACCTGTGTGACAGGCTGAGAACCCTGGTCTCAGTGTGGCCTAGGGCAGGAGAAGTTGGAAAGTCAGAGTTGCCAGGAAATGTGTCTGCAGGTTCTGCTTAACGTTCCCTGGCTCACTCCCCTCATTTCTGCAAAGCCCAAATGTGTGCGCAATGAAAATCTACACTGGGGACACACTCTTCTCCCTGCCACGCAGACGCACAGCCTGGAGCATGGTGGCGGTGGCAGCCAACTCATTTTCTGAAGAAGGCCACAGGAAACCGAGAAAGCATTGCCCACGCCACTTGCCTGACTCAACAACAGTGAGCATCAAGTTCAATGAAAATACAAGAAGGAAAGAAAACACAAAAACATAGAATTGTTATCATAGTAGCCCTAAGTCAGAGTATTTCTCTAAAAGAAAGTTCTGGTCTTTAATGTTATTTCAAGGTAAAAGGAGTAAGAAAAAAACTCATCAAGTTGATGTATAATTTCTTCTTAAAACACCTCCTCATTGGATGTGTGCGTTAGGTCAATTATTAGGCATTACTCTCTTATTATTTAATGTTTCCCTGATATCCACAAGTATATTATACACTGATTCACTGATTGATAAATCCTGGAATCAAAACTCACTTTAAGGATCTCAAGAAAATAAGGTTTGGAGAATATTCAGTCTCCCCAGTGCACCATCTCAAGTCACGTGCCATGGGGGATCAGAGCCCAATTCAAGTAAACACATTTTTATTACATTTTACCCTGTCAAACCTGCTCAGCAGAGGATACAGTCATCTCAGGAACTCAGAGTGGGCACCAAATAGGCCAGAAAGCGTTGGGAAGCAGCCTGTAAAGCCGACGTCTAGCTGAGGGGAAAACTCTGCCCCACCTTGGCTCCGTGTGGCCTCTCCCCAGCAGGCACAAGGTGAGAGGGCCGTGAGAGGGCTAAGTGTCTCCTGCCTTGACCAAGCCACGGGGAAAAGCCACAGGCTGCTTGGGGGTTGGAGTATCAGAGGGATCCCTTCTCCAGGGAGGGACAAGGTGAGAGGGCCGTGAGAGGGCTAAGTGTCTCCTGCCTTGACCAAGCCACGGGGAAAACCCACAGGCTGCTTGGGGGTTGGAGTATCAGAGGGATCCCTTCTCCAGGGAGGGCACCAGTGAATAAGCAACACGTCCCTCTGACACCTTTACTTTGTCTACAGGAAGCCTGTTTCTGACCAGGGGATTTACCAAAAGAACGTACCCAATGTTGGGGGAGTAACTGTTCTAAATAAGTGTACCAACAAAAGAAGCACACAAAATAAAGTGACAAGTCATTAGTGGAATATATGCCAGGGGTGGAGGTAAAGGGTGTTCAAGAGGTGGTATTAAAGGTGGGTTTTGGCAGTCTTTGAGATTTGCTCATTTTCCAGTAGCTGATCTGCAGTGTGGTTCACCGGGGGGTATTGCTCGATCTTGACACTTGTCCTACTTCTGTTTCTAATTTTCTGTCACCTTGGGAAAAATCTCCTACTGTGCTTTATTTTCTACAGATCTTAACTGTGACTTTATGAGGATATATATGGGTATGCAAAATCATTTTAACTCATTCAGGGTTTTGTAAATCTCAGATGTTGCTTCATCTGTTCAGGGACTCTAATGCTTTTAATAGGAATTTGTATAAAATAAATTAATTAGCAGTCACAATGCATTGATCAATCTGAAAAACTTCAGGGCAATTGAGGGCATGGTCAAATTACTCAAGCCCTTTCTGAGAAGGCTGTGGTGTTGACAAATTAGGGACACAGAGAATATGTTGTTCAATATATTATCTCTTACTTTTTAAATCTTAAATGGTCCTCTTTGTCTTGAGAGGGAAAACTGTCTTGCCATTCCTGATATCACCTCTTCATCAAAACAATATCTAATGGAAGCAGCTCTGGAACCTAGGAGCTCATTAAGTTCTGCTTTGTTGCATTGATGGCAGTTCTCTATTCTTAACCTATATCTGAAATCAGGCATTTATTCAGAATCATCCACTATTGAATTAGTCAACAATGGTTGGGTTGAGAAAAGATGATAATTATATTAAGGAATAATAAAGTCCATCTACAGTGAATATAGAGCCCATGTCAGAGCTGTAGAGGAACCCAGATTCAGATCCTGCACTCAGACTGATTTGTACAAAGAATTATCTGTTAAAAGTGGAAGAAAGAAAGACAGCATGAGATAACTCATGTAACTAATAAACTTTTTAGATGCTATTTCATATGTTTGCTTTTCATTAAACTCAGGAATGGTTGCGACTATGTTGTTGTGATTCAGTCAACATTTATTCCTCTCTGTTTTTCATATACAAAGGCTTAGGGATGCCAGAAAATAAACTGTTAACGGAGAATTAACTTCTTTGGCATGCTTTCATACTTATCTTCCAAATTAAAGAAAATGAAATGGGCAGAAACAGAGTGTAGATTACCTCCTTTTTGTCAAAAATGGTGGGAATTTGAAAATTAATAATAAAAAAGGGAACAGATGCAGTAACATGCCAGAGGGAGATTAATGTGGAGAGTAAAATCTGTGAGCAACAAAACTGAAGCAAACTGAATCAGTGGGAGGTGGTTGTACAATCAAAATCAGGATAAAAGAGAAATTACAAACAACCCTGCACTTGTCAAAGTAGTAGTAATGAAATCCTGACTCTGCCAGCAGTGAGAACCTGTGTTAGCACTTTGGGGTAAGGATGGTAGCCGGGTGCCAGGTAGGAGGGCAGTGTTAGGTTGCTGGGCAGCAGCCATCTTGTGTAGAACAGATGGCACTGAAAGCTGGCAGGGGAGGGGCTCCTTAGCAGAACTAATCAGACAGTAACAGATAGGGCAGCTGGGAAGACTGACCACAGAGAGGGAGTCTGCAGGGTTGCTGAGTGCCATGATGTTTGCAGTGGTGTGCCCATTGGTCTGAGATAAGACCTTGCAATGTCTTTCCCATCGATGGAAGAACTGAAACTTTTGTTCAGAAAGGAAAATTGAGTTGAATTGTGTCAAACTTGGGGGGGTGTGGTGGTAGGGTAGAGCTTGAGAAAGGAAGAATTGTCCATCTCTGAATTTGTCGTGAGAGTTTTCATTCTCAGCTTCCATGGAACTTTGATTTTTGCTGTTTGCATGATTCTACCATTCTGATGCACACAGTGTGGTACATGGAAGGATCACTTTATATATTTTGTGCATTAAAGAGTTTGCAGTATCAAAGCTATAGTTAAAATTAGAAAGGACTTTTTTAATGTGATTTCTGCCACATATGTCTTTCACAAATGAAAACCAAAAACAACGATATGATACATGCATTTCTACCTAATAATTTTTCATAACCTAATTCAAGCTATGTTTGCTTCAGGGCCACCTGCCCTACTTTTTTCCCCCATATAACTATGGATTGAACATCAAAACATAAGCATAATTCAGAGCCAAAAACCTCAAAACAAAAATCAAATTAAATCATTCTGCAAGAAATGAAAGGGAGAACTGATATGTTAAATTCAATAACTTATTGAGGAGTCGTGGTTCTTTAAATATAGAGTTGGGGCATTCATGCTAAAACTATGACTTTAACAAAGAAATCCAGATCTCCTACATCTGTTTTCGAACTTGAATATTTCTCTTCTTTTTGCAGAAGGTTTATAGCTTGGCTCAATTTATTCATTTCTGAGGGGGAGGGGGAAACATTACCAGGATTTGAAATAGGTGGTATAACATAGCCATATGCTATTTATGCAGCAGTTTCTTGCAATAAATCTAATTTGGTGCTGTCAAAAAATTAGACTTATTTGATATAGCAGCACATTAGTAAATGATTGTGGCAGATTTAAAGTTGTCATTTAGTTTCTCTTACTCTTTAACAGAGTCTTACAAATCCATTTTTCCCCCTTGATCAACTCTGTGAAAATGTCTCAGTTCTTTGTCCTGCAGTCCTGCAAATATTTCCACATCTGAAAGAAGGTCTTGCCTTAAGGTAATTGAGGAAGGGGGTGGAAAAATGAATATCCTCTGTTGTTAAAAGACTTCATGAATATATAGGCAGGAAAAAAAATCAATAAACCGGAGAAAATAATAGTATTTTCATCATTTTGCAGTTCTTAGAAAAGCGGACTGCTAGTCTTATTCATAATGAAGATAAATTCAGGTCAATTCTTTATTAAGGAGTTTAAATATTTTACCTTCCATCCTACGTCCATATGCTGTTTTAGGAAAACTGATATTAAAGAATGTGAACGAAATCAGCTCTTCGTCTTCACGAGCAGTGCCCTTAGAAACGGCTTTACTTTTTTGTAGGGTAACCTGGCAACATTGCTTCAACGCCTCTTTTTTTTTCCTGCAAAATTTGTGTTTCAGGTGTTGGTATCAAATTATCTAAACTTTTTCCCAGTTTTTCTATTTAAAAGATAAAATAAGCATATTATGCATTAAGCAGGTAAATATTAATAGTATTCTCTGAATTCTTAAATTAGTTCATTTGTAAAAGTAATCATGATATCGTTTCCCTTTTTTTTTTTTTTTGTATTTATGGAAAAGTGTATTTGTGTATATATGCATTCATGCATCTGTGTGTGACTGTAAGTGATGTTAAAACTGAGTGTTTTTTCATTTGTTTATGTACAAATTTTCCAAAAGAAAGATAGTTGTGTGTTTTTGAAATTCAGTTTACTAAGAATGAAGAGTTTCTTCACGGTGATTTAAGCAGCCTCTGTTAAACTAGCAATTTGCTAATGCTTCTTTCTTTTTTATAGCAAATCAGACCACGGGAGGGATCAAATTACCAGGACTCTTTCAATGCTATTCAGAAGCAGGAGTCCAGGTGACCAAAGTACTATCAAGCACAGATTACACAAAAGGAAAAAAAAATCCAGAAAAGTATTAACAAACTTGCTGGGTAAATTAGATAATATTTTTGAAATTTTCTCCACATAAAAAAAAATTATTTAGAAATTACCTTTTAGGAAGATGAAAAAGAAAAATGCCTCTTAGAATTCATATTTTGAGTTCAAAATCTATATATTAAAATATATTGATTACATAAAAATGATTTATATGATATAGGATGTTTTGAAGGTTACAAATAAAAGTGAAATTACAGCTAAAAAAAAGTCTCTGCACTTGGATTTTAAGCTATCCTTTTTGTTTTTATATTTAGCGTCACAATAATTTTTGAAACATGTTTGAAAAAAATGCTTTGATAAAGTATTTTTTTTACAAACTATAAATATTTAATCAATCAGAACTTTCAGATTCAAATTTTAAATTTCCAGTTCTCTGGATTGCTTTTATTAATAAAACCTGCATTAAATTTTCTGTCAGTAAAAGAGAAGATTTAATTTTTATTTTTTCTAAAAAGAATTTAGAAAATTTTATAGACTTGGTTGATTTTATTTAATATGAGCAAATGTAGTAAGATTAAACCTTGGGATAATTCTTCGAAATATAAAAGCAGCCTTATGAATGAAGTGCCATTTAGATTCATGTTAGCAACAGTGCTTTGGTTAAATTTTTGCCATATCTTTTCTCCTAAAAAATGATCTTCCCGTTTCTTTTGAGAAATTTGAATTGAGTCATTGGTTTGTCCTTTTCCTAAAGAATGTGATTATCTAACATACCGGTAAATAATTCAACTGAAAGTGATTTCGTGTCCGATTTATGAAGGGACAATGAGTACTCGATAGCTGTATATGAGACAGAATAAATTCAATTGAGAGTATCATTTTTACCTAATTTCTATGAGTTTATTTTTTTTTCACAGAACTGGTCTATTGATACAATTCTTTAGATAGATTATATATTTGACAGCATATATTTGAACATCAAGCAGAACTTTATTTTTTAAATGATGGAATTTAAAATATACATGAATTTATTTGTAAATTATGGTTCAGTTTTTCAAAACAGTAATGGAGTTATGTGTTAATATATAGCTTATAATTGAAATGGTACATATTTGTACATTCTAAGCCTTTCAGTGTAAAATTTCTTAATTGGAATACTCTCTCCCTTGGCTAATTCATTAGTGAAAATATTTATTCCTCAAGTTAATGCTGCTTAGTACGAAGCAATTTTTACATAGTGTAAGCTTGTTTATGATATTTTGATTTCACTTTAAAACTTTTATTTTGCTTCTTATACATATAGTTCATACTCAATATAATGAGAAGTGCAGACACACATGAAGAAAATACATATCAGCTGTCTGGTTTTACAAATGATCATTAAAACATCATGTCTTACTACTTTGACTCCAAATTATTGTCTTCCCGAACCCAAAAGTAATTTTCACAAGTACATTACACAACAGAACTTCATCTTCTGCCGGTTAGCAGTGGAGGATTTAAATCTGTGCCGACAGTTCATTTGACAATGACCTTGAGGGGCTTTGCTTCTTGAAGAAGAAAGCAGAAGCTTGCGGTAAACAAAGTTCACTTCTGACAGATGGATTGAATGACAGAAAGGTTGCGAGTGCCAGAATAGCCCTGGCAGAGGAGGAAATGTTCAGTGGAATCCAACAGGAGAGGAGGTGTGAACAGGTGCAGGGTTGCTGACGGAAGGGGAACCAGATGGAAGGAGCCAGAGCCAGTTTATTTAAAGGAAAAGGCAGAAAACATTGAAAGGCTGTGCGATCAGTGGCTAAAAGTGTTCATAGAGGAAGGTAAAAATTCACAAAGCAAAACTGCACAGTAGGGTAGCTAACACTTAGCATAATGGTAGTAATTTGTGAGTTTAGTTTGGAAGTTGCAATTGAAATACATTCATCTTGGCTCTTGACACCAAGTATAGATATTTGAAAGTTGTTTATTTTTTTTTTAAGTTTCTAAGCTTTTTTTTAATCCATCCATTAATTTAATTTTTTCCAGCCAGAAGCTCCGTTGTGATAATACTAAAATTGTGTCGTCAGCTAGGAAAAGAAAAAAATTTGAAGTGAAGGTTAACATTCCATTCAAATTTATCATGTGATGCCTCAGTTTTGTTCACTATGGGAAGTAAATGCACACACTCTAGGGTGACATCTGTAATATCTAAGAAACTTGCACTGTTAGAATAGATGCTGTTGGTTGCTTTTGCTGTTTTGAGTCTCTGTTCATTTTGTGAAGTCCGGTTTGATTGCTTCAGTAGGAATAATGCTCTATAAAATACATGTTTGCCTGCCATGATCTGCAGGTTAATTTCTGCTGCTGAGGTTGCCCTGATTTTAATTGATGCTGTTGGTTGCTTTTGCTGTTTTGAGTCTCTGTTCATTTTGTGAAGTCCGGTTTGATTGCCTCAGTAGGAATAATGCTCTATAAAATACATGTTTGCCTGCCATGATCTGCAGGTTAATTTCTGCTGCTGAGGTTGCCCTGATTTTAATTGACTTGCAGTGACCTGCCTTCAGGCAGACACCTGCAAACTCAAGTACAATTTACAATAGGAACAGTATACAGAGGGGCAAGAAAAGAGGACTTTGTCATTTCTTAAACCTATTAAAATTAACCTTTCTCCTTTGCAAACCAAAGACATCCTTGCTAATACTCTGTATGGTTACATCATGCATGTCACTTATGTGGATCCTTGTCTGCCACAGTTATCCTTGAAAAGTTTCCCTCATTACATTATGGACAAAGAGATGCCAATAAAGGAGGAGCTATTAGAAAGCAATCATCAGGAAGAACGAAGAAAATGCACAGTTATTTTGAGGTTTTAAAGATCTAGTAATTTATCCAAAAGGTTTCTGCACACTTTTCACAAAGATTAAATACATGGAGTAAATTAAATGAGTACTATATTCACATTCCTCGTCTCAGAGTAGCTTGAATCAAATAGATTACATTTGATTAAAGCTGAATGTTCTGTGACATTTTGCATTTAGAGATAATGCCAATGATCTGTGACATGCTTTTATCAGTAAATATAAAACTAAAATTTGATCAGCAGTTATAGAAGATGTTTATTTACTTCTGTGTTGTTTATGGAGATCAACACCTTCGTTTATTTTTTAGTCTCAGTGAGGCTATATACAACTATATTTTGAAGGAAAAATAGTAAATGATTTTTTCCCAATAAAAGGAAATTGATATCCTGTACTTTAAAATTGCCTCCAAAATATGCCTCTTTCTCCCACTTGTTAAGAAGAATTCATCTTATTAATTTAAAGTTGAACTTAAAATTGATCAGAGCATACTCGCTTTAATTGTAATGTACTGATTTTGCCATCTCTTCCAGCATAGTTACTTAGCGTATTTATATACTGATGGTACTAGCATGATGCTGCTGTGTAAAATAATAACATTAAATTCACTTGAATTATGGGATTCAAATTGGAAGATAGTAAAAAGAAACTGAAATATTTAGTGACATCATTTGACATCCACACCATAAGTTAAATAGCAGGCTCTTTATAGAGCCTAATGTATAATACTAATATAGAACTAATAGCTTCCCAGAAATATGCAAACTTAGTTGTGCCCAGTATACTGTCTCATATTATAGGGGTCTTGAATTTTTTTGAATGAAGGGATAACGGGTCGATTGTTAAGTAGGTATTCATTCAACATTTATTAAGCACATGTTCTGTTCCAGCTACACTAGGCACTATGTAAATTTTAAAAATAAAGAGGCCATGATCCTTCTTTATAGGTATCCTAGAACCTAGTAGACAAGGATTATGTAATCGCATACATACATCATGTGTATGTATAAAATCTAGAAAACAGGATGTATGTTTATAAATTTTCCTTAACTCAAGATCATCTTGAATGAATTCATGAAACTTCCATCTAGTCCAACACTCATAGTATGTGATGAGAGAGATGCAGAGAAGCTAAGTGACTTTCCCAAGGCCAACAGTTATTTAGTGGCAGCAAAAAGTAGAATGTCCATCTCTTTGGTCTAACTCTAGTGGTCTTCCTGTATCCCACATTATACTCCTTAATATGACTTGTCTGAATAACCCCATTAAAATCCTTCGGTACAAGTCTCTCAGAAAGGAAAAATATTTTCTTTTTGGCCTTTGGCACAAGGTTAATGGATCTCGAAACAAAAAGGAAAGGAGCTTTAGCTTACAAACAGCAATTACTGAATACACTCCTTAGAACATTCCTTC
>NW_007730161.1:169373-173239 GCF_000696425.1 Galeopterus variegatus
AGGAAAGGAGCTTTAGCTTACAAACAGCAATTACTGAATACACTCCTTAGAACATTCCTTCCGGTGGTGACAGTACAGGCACCCCCCCACTCCACCCCTCGCCCCGCACAGTGCTTACTCTGTAACATTACATACATTAACTCACTTAATCCCTACACAACTCTACCAAGTAGATTCTGCCATGAGCCCCGTTTTACAGATAAGGAAACTGAGGTATGGTGGTGACAGTACAGGCACCCCCCCACTCCACCCCTCGCCCCGCACAGTGCTTACTCTGTAACATTACATACATTAACTCACTTAATCCCCACACAACTCTACCAAGTAGATTCTGCCATGAGCCCCGTTTTACAGATAAGGAAACTGAGGTATACAGAGGTTAATGCCTTGACCACGGACATAGTGCTACTAAGGGGTGGAGATGGGACTCAAGCCTAGGCACTGAGGCTCCAGACTACAGTTTTATCCATTATACTGTATCACCTCTGATGATGGATGTTGGGAAAAATAGGTTCTGTGATCAATTTCTTTTGGAAAATTGTATTGAATGGGCTAAACAAGTTTCTGGACAGTAGGGCTTCTCAGAGCCTTAATATTAGTGTACATTGACTCTCTTAAAAAGGAATTTAGTTCAGTGTTTTCCAAATTTACATGACTTATGGCAACTTTTCTATTACATTCCCACATATGTCCAAGAAGTCAGGTTTTTAGGAATACACTTCGGGAAAAACTATTCTAAATTAATTTGTGGTAGGACAACAAAGTCGTCACATGGGGATTATTTGTTTTTGTATCTCATCGGTGCCCTGGAACATTATATTCCATACTCCTCCATCTTCACTTTCATTATAACACATGTGGTTCATGAAGATAGTAGATAGGTAGGTGACTTTCAATTTAGATTTAGTCAGTCCTCTAAAATGGGGCTGTGGGGCAGGGGAGCATCTTTGACTATTACTTTAAGAGTAGCTGAACAGCTAGCTGTGCCAGAGTCATATTCCAGTAAGTTTTTCCATATCTTACTATCCCAATTTTGCCTTTATGTGTTAATGTTCTTGAAAATAAATTTGGCAATTAAATAACTAGATGCCAGTCAGTTGATTGAATTTAGACACCCTTTAAAGCATGACTCTTTGAATAATATATCATAGAATAAGATGTTATTATGGATACTTTTGTATATAAATCCTTTTAGACAATCTCCTGCCAGGAATTCTTGGCACAGATTTAACATATGGGCCCCTAAGTCAGACTCTGCAATAGATTTTATTTTCTACCAACTCTCGGTGTGCCAGTATCCTTCCCTTCTGTGTGTATCCTTTCCTGTGCTCTGAAGAAATGGAGCAACTCATGGGCAGTAAGCTCTAGAAGTTGAGAAGTTTAGCACTCATAATGTGTTAATTTTTCTGTAAATATACTTGGAGGTGCCTATGATTTATAATTATTTCAAGCAGCTTCTGCCGGGGAGATTTTCTATAAATAACAATTTTGTAATGGTAACAATGACTGGAATTGTAGTTCTCACAAAGACTTACTATGTGTGGTCAGAGCTTTTCCACCCACCCCCTTTTGGGTTCTTGAATTATTTTTCTTTCACCAAATCGACTCCAGCAATTTTTATAGACCTTCAAAACCATTCATAGGCTTATTTGTATTCCGCAAGGTACAGAAAATGTTTTGGAATCTGTGAAAACTGCAAAGGCAGCAGATTAACTCACCGAGCAGTGTGATAGTTTGCTAAACTGGCTGATGGATTGATTAACTAACTAATATGACTGCATGGTCCTCTTGATGAACTTTTGTTAGTTTCTTACTTGAAACAAGTAATGAATGATATGAAGATGATTAATGGAGATTGAGGAAAGAAATCTGTCGGGGAAAAAACATCTCTCAGAGAATCTATTTCCCAGTTAAAAATTATAGAAAGACTTAAAAGATGAAGATTTTCCATTTGTATGTACATTAACTTATTAGAAGTCTGCTATCCATGTACATAACTGAACGTTTTTCTGTAACTTGCCAGTTTGGCTATATGGAGTAACTTTTTCATATGCTTTATAATTTAAATATGAATATGTATTTTGGTAGTTGCTTCAAGCCAGATCACTTTTGTATAATATGATGACTACTTCAGCTTTGGTTGTTCCAAGTGGTTTATCAGAATTCTCCTCCTTTGCTTCTTTCAAATAATGATGACTGGCTGACTTAAATGAGAAACTTACAAGGTAAAAAATGTCATTTTAATAGTTCTTGCTTTTTATAAGAATTATGAGCCGAGGCATATAAATTTAGTAGTTTTTGGCAATGTGGTTATTTTTATTTGTGGACCATCAGGATTTAGAAATGATGCTTTGCTCTAGGGAGGTTATGCCCAAACCAGCGCTGTCCAGTAGGAATTTAATGGGAGCCACAAAATTTAAATTACATAAGGAATTTGAAATTTTCAAATTATTATATCTCCATTTTAAAAAGTAAAAGGAAACTGGTGAAAATAATTTTAGTTACAAAGTTTATTTAACCCAATATATAGAAAATAGTATTCAACATGTAATCAATATGACAAATTATTACTGCGATATTTTGGACCCTCTTTTTCTGTCTCGCACTCCGGTGAGTGTTTTACACTTACAGCACATCTTGATTCAATCTAGCCACATTTCAAGTGCTCAGTAACCGCATGCAGCCAGTGGCTGCTGTACTGGACGTTGCAGCCTTGACTTTTGCAGCTTTCCCACAGTGTCCAATGTAGATGCAGTTGGATTCTCCTGAGCTTACACCTTGAATTCTACTTCTACAATAATGGGAATCATTTTATTAAAACAAGTTCATGTCATATTTTTCTTTCATTTTGGAGGCAGTAGCCAGGACTCACTTTGATTAGTCCTTTTCTGAAGAGCTGCCACGAGGAGGGGGAGAAGGAGGAGGGTGGCGGGACCTGCCACTTACCACACATTACTTGAAGAGCAGATGATTAACTATCCCAGCCTCACATTATACTAAGTTCTTCTATATCTCACTGCCCCATCTTTGCCTTTACATGTCAAGAGTTGCTGAAAATAAATATGACCATTAAATAACTAGATGCCAGTCTGTTAATTGAATTTGGACACCTTTCAAATGGTGATCCGGGCTGGACACTGCTGGTTGCTTTATGTGGAACATCTCACATAATCCTGATAATATCATTTCACAAATGCAAAAACTGAGACTTAGACGAGATGAAGTTTGCTTTGAAGTCACATGGCTAGTACATGGTGCAGCCAGGGCTGAAGCCTAGGCCCGTGTGTCTAAAGCCCAAGTTCACATCCACTGTGCAATACCACCGCCCCCTGTGTAGCTTCTATCAGTAAACTGAGCAAGAAAATTATTCTTTCTTCAAGGTTGTTTATCTTTGAGATAATTATATTGATTGGTTCACTATGAGTAGTCATCTTCTAAGAAATAATAATGATAACAATAATAATGGTACTAATTAATATTTTTGAACTTACTATGTGTCAGCGCTGTACTAAAAATACTTTATGTATGATATCCTCATAGCCCCATAAAGGGAGGTACTATTATTAAATGTACTTTTCATCCAAGAAAAGTGGGTCATAGGATATGTGATTTGCTTAGGGCACACAGTTAAGTGGAGAAAATAGGACTTTGATGCCAAGTTTGGTAGACACCAAAGCCGTTCTCTCAACGTCTGCCTCGTTGTGTACAAATGAATGACCCAGCCCTGCTGGCAGTGGAACTTACATGCTAAAGAAAATAGGACTTTGATGCCAAGTTTGGTAGACACCAAAGCCGTTCTCTCAATGTCTGCCTCGTTGTGTACAAATGAATGACCCAGCCCTGCTGGCAGTGGAACTTACATGCTA
>NW_007730161.1:173435-187530 GCF_000696425.1 Galeopterus variegatus
GTCTGCCTCGTTGTGTACAAATGAATGACCCAGCCCTGCTGGCAGTGGAACTTACATGCTAAGGGTTAAAGGTAGAAGTATGCCATTGGTTTTAGAGGTATTTTAGGATTTCAATTTCTCGTATTCTTTTTCTCAGGGTACAACTTCCTCTGGTTTAGATAGGCTCAGGGCAGACTACCTCATGGAAGGGAGTTTGAACATAGATTTAGAAAAAAGGAAGAAGCAGGTCTTCAAGAATGGAAAGGGCAACTGCAGCTATAGGAATGGTGAGGATGAAGACTGGGAAATTACTAGAGGAAGAGGAAAATCCAGCAAATACTAAAGTTACTGAAGCAGAGGAAATAGTGAAGAACGTAGATTAAAACACTTACGAGCAAATGTTACAAATCAAATAGACATAATGTTAAGTTATATAATGACTAAAAGACAAAATGTTTTGATGAAGAAAATGACCTAATCACTGCAGCAAGAACAATGATTTTCTTACTTAAAAGAGAATACTAGAGTAGGAATTTGAAAACTTGGGCTCAGGTCAGTTTTCTGTTCTGTAAATGTAGTGCTTTTCGGCTCCAGAATTATGTGCAAAGACGGAGAGGTTACAGAGATCCTAATCAACCTTTGATATGAACTGTTGTGTTTTTGTTACCAAGCCAAGGTCAGTAGTAGTCCATAGAACACAACCCTAATTTCTATATATAAACACATTGGGTATTTGGTCAAAGGCACACCATTTCAGCACAAATGAAAAATCTACCATCTTTATTACAGCAGTTCTCCACTTACTCGAACTCAGACTTCTGGCTAATTCAGCCATTTGAAACATAGCTGTAAACTGAGATATAAGTTCAAAAGTACTTCGAAGAAGCAAATGACTGTCACAAAGCCCTCGTATTTTTCTGTTCAGGATCAATGGAACTATCCTAAGATATCAGTTTTAGATGTTAAAAAATAAAACAAAAAAACCATTAAAAATGAAAGAAACATGGCAGCAAATCATAGCAAAACGACCAATAAAAAAATTATAAGAAGCAGATCAGTATACTTCTGTATGCTTTTTGGTTCTTTATACTAACATCTGGGACTTTTCTTGCAAGAAATATTATGGAGTGCCTTCTGTTTCCAGCCACTGTTTCAGGCACTTTAAGATACAACAGTGAGTGAGCACTGATCCCTAGGAGCTGCCTAACAGAGGTAATAGCAGCAGTAAGTAGGCATACCTTATTGTAAATTATGAACTTTAATTATCAAGAAGAGCTTGTTGTATTTGGTGTAGATTCCGTAAGAAAGCAGAGGCATAATTAATATATTTTAGATATATTTCTACTGCAAATGGTCAGAATTCTAAGGATCTAATACCTGTAAAACTCTCAAGCAGAACACCTCATCTCCCAGCATTCCAGGTAAATGAAGCATTACTCTGTCATACTTGAGAAATAAGATGTTGTAAATATATATTTAACAAATATAGTTCTTACTATTATAGCATATTTCTGAATGTTCCCCATTTAATAATAGATTCTAGAAATTAATTTCTAAAATATTTTAATAATGGAATAGAAACTCTTCAATCAGTTGTCCTACGATTTGATAAGGATGCATATCCATTGATAGATTATGGAAATACCGTGGTAGTATATATTGATCCTACTGATACCTGATTTGAAGTTACTCATCAGAGGGCTTAATTACTAGGAATATGTAGATAAGTTGATATTTTTCAGAGAAGAAAGGAAAGAATGGATCAAAGTCATTAGTTTATGCAGACAAATCAGAAATGGAAAATATGAATTTTTGACAATATGAAAATGCAAAGGCAAAAATCATGATGTAATTTATTTTATGTAACAACATATTTGTCCTTATTCTTTCATCTGGTTAATTGAGTCCATGGTGTTGTAAAATAGAATATGGGAGTGCTTTACTATCTGGCAGGAATGTTGCCCCCACAGTCACTTAATGCATCAGGCACCTCTGAGCCATTGAAAAAATGTTAAGGCTGAAAATCGGTGAAATGTGCACTTGATGGCTGTTCAGCCTCAGTACCTACCTGTGGTATCTACTGTATCTAAAGAACCATTACAGAAATTGCTCTGACTATCACTGTAGTAATAAGTGCTCTCCCTGCTTCTGATGTTGTCCCTTCCCCATCTGTTCCCTATGCTACAGCCAGAGTGATCTTTTGAAAGCATGAGTGTGATCACAACACTCCCCTGCTTAAAACCTTACATTGGCTCCCTATTTCCCCCAGGATGAAGGCCTTAAAAATAGCATCATGTTCTGGCTCCAGCCTACATCTCCAGTCTCATCTTTCTTCAGTAATCTCCCCTCTACCAACTGCTCACTGCTACCGCACAACATGCATACTCCAGCCTCCAATCATGCCAAAACTGTTTGCGGTTTTCCAAAGGCATCTGGTTATCTCTCCTCCCTGGGTCTTTGCACACACTGTCCACGTCACTTGTAACCATTGTCTTCTCATTGTTTGTGTGGCTGATAACTACTCATATTTTAAACCTCTGCTTTATAAGCTTCCTGAAATCCTGCTTCCCTGTCCCTAGCCACTCCCCAACTCCCGTGCCGTCCACCTGTGTGATACCAAGAATTGAGTCCCACTTTAGTATTTACCATACCATTTAGATGCTTCTTTTTTTTTTTTCAACTTGTTAATTTCGTTCACTAAAACTTACACTCTTTGAGTGCATGGTTTGTTTTGTGTACTGGTGCATGTCCATAATTTTGTGCTTGGCACAAGGTAGTTTCTTAAATATTTGTTGAATGGAGGAGCAGTACACTGATTAAGCAAACCCATCATGTGAAGCCATGCCACGGAATGGAGAGAACACTGGACTCAGAGCTAGAAGACGACTTCAGTTCCAGCTCTGCCACTTCCTGGCCGTGTGGCTCTGAGCAAATCGCTTAATTCCCCAAGCTTGAGGTGCCTCCTGTATCAAACAGGGATATCTGCTCCATCGCCCTGCCCCAGAGAACTGTCATGAAGAATAGACAGGTCAGTGCATTTGAACATGCCTTGTAAAATAGGAAGCACAGATATGCAAAGGCTGATGTAGTGGTAAGAATCTATGGTTATAAGTAAATGCCAGTTGTGCGGGGGTCACAGAAGCAGGCAGTATTCAATCACACCCTCCTCTGCCTTAAAGGTAAGTTTTCATGTTATTTTGGAGATACTGTAAGAACATTTTTGGAGGGAAAATTATTTTGGGGGATGTTTTTGTTAAATATTTCTTTTCCTTTATGTATATTCCTTTGAAAGAAGTTGTCCTTTCTGTTTCTGCTTTCTTTTCTAGAAGTGACTCATGCTGTGATCTGATAACTCATCTTTCAACATTAAACATAAAAGTTCTGACATACTTCGCAGTGAAGAAAATAGAAGCAATTTACTCTAGGAAATATATACAATGCCATGAAGTCTTTTGCATACCTGAGGAAGTAGGGATTATGGAATCCTAGTCCTTTCTTCTCCTTGTTTGTTCCCTCTCAGGAGTTCTACATTTTCTCAAATATGAGAACATAGTCCGTGTAGGCACTAAACAAGTACGGGGTATTTGGTTTTTCTCAAACATGGAAGACACCATGCTGTCTATGAATTTTATTATTGTTTTTGTTATTATTGTCAATAATAATAATGCTAAATTAAACTCTTGGCCCAAATAGGAGCTATTGTATCACATTCTCTTTCTCTAGTCAGTAGACAGGAGGATACTTACATCTGTGAGGATACTTAGTAGTTCCCATGACTTAACAGTTGTTCATTCATTCACTCAATCATTCATTTGTTTATTTGTTCATCAAATATTTGTTGACCACACAACTGCATACCAGGCAGTATTTCACATTCTTGGGATAAATTACCAAGCAAAACAAAGGTCCCTATTCCACACGGGTTTACATCCCAAATAGATGCACATGTCTTATCTTTCCTAGGAGTCTGTGACCAGCTTGAAGCAGGCGATGTGTTTGTGGTGCCTTTTAATGTTTTTGCAAAGTTCCATATATTTCTTTGAGGAGGATACAACTAATTGATGGTGTCGTGGTAGAAGGAAGTAATCCAATAGCATATGGGACAAATGGGAAAGGAGAAGGAGAACTAGCTTGGGATTGGCTGTCAAGATGGATAATATGGATATCAAATGACACACACATATGGATAATTGAAATAAAACTCTTGTTTTCCTTTCAGCCTTCTCTCATTTCTCTGTATCCCTGACACTGTAAGAGATTGAAGCATAGTGATTCACTGTGGACTTTAGAGTCAGACAGTCCTGGCTTTTCTGTCTACACCTTTAATAACTGGGGGACTTGGACAAATTGTATAATCTCTCTAGGCCTCAGTTTCCTCATTGTAAAGTGGAGATAAGAGAAACTAGTTATAGGGTTGGTATGGGTATTAAATAAAAGAACACATGTAAAGAGCTTAGCTTATAGTAAACATTAATAAGTAGTAGCTTATGAAAATGATCAATCCTTTAAGGTAGGATTTTTTTCTATCCTGCTTAAATGAAGAACCCCAGGATTAAAAAAGTAAAGTTACTTGTCCATGGTCACATAGGTGATAAGAAGGTAGATGTCATGCTCTGATCCTTTTCAGCTCTGTGAGTTTTCTACTGTACTCCACTGCCTCCCAAGATGTAATCTTACCAGAACACAAAGATAATCAAATGCAAAAGATATGTATGCATTTGTAAAAAAAAAAAAAAGGCCAAACAAAACAAAACTGTAAGCAAATATTTAATTCTAGCTACTAGTAGATTTGCTTTCCATGTAGATCATCAGTTTTGAAACTATTTCTGTGCATTCCAAGTTTGATCAAATGAATAAATATGTTAAGGATAACAGGAACCAAATTTCTCACTTTTGAGGAAGAAAATTACAATTATGGAAAGAAAGTGTAAGAGGTTCTATCTATGTTGTTGGATTGTAATTGGAAATCCAGAATGAATGTATATGTATATGAGCATATCTGTATAGACACCTAAAGACAAATGTTTATATTTATGTTCATATTTAAATATTTATGTGTATATTCATATCCTGACCCTAGCGTGAGTAGGAGCAATGACTTTGCAGGAGCAATGAGCACCACCTAGTCACAGATGTTGGTTTCTAAGTACCATTCTCCACTCAAAGGCACAAAAAGAGCTCCTTGGTACAGGGACAGTACGAGATGAACTTGCAACATCTTGTGAGGATAGAAAAGCCAAGAAATGCACAAGGGTAATGGAGACATGTCACACAGGAACCACCTTGAAGGGGTCCCCACTGGCCAAATCCAGTATGAGTTGAACAAAAAAATAATGATCAATATGGACTATAACCCAGTGAATAAAATAAGAATCCAGGACTCCATGCTAATATCAGTATCTTAATAAATAAGAGAGAAAGGAAACCTCTTCCTTACAGCACAGTGTTAACTAATAAGTAGACAAAGAATGGTGGAGAAGAAAAGTCATAGTTGCATGTAAAATTAGTAGGTGAGAGTCTAATGAGAACAGGATATTTTTGCATAGTCTCAGCATCTACCATCAAATTACCTATTAATTACAAAGGGAAAACAGTAACTTGACAGCAGAGAAGCCTGGGAGAGCTACCTAAACAGTGGTGTCCTGGGACTGGCTCGTACCAACTCATGACAGCTGATTGTGTGTATTTCTTCCCAACCTGGTGTTCAGTGATATCACTTTGGTAGCTTCAAACAGGAAGTATCTACACTGAAAATTGGTATACACAATAAATGAGGGATTTCTGCCCCCACCCCTGACCAGTTATTAAACATTTTCCATCATGCCGATGACATTAACTGAGTGATCAAAGCTGATGTATCACCAATATTAGTACAAATGGACATTATGTGTCTGCACTCTCGACAGCAACCAGAACCTCCCTGCTGATTCTTCAAGAATGGCTTTCAGTTAGTAAGCATGTTGTAAATATTCTCACAAGTTTTGTCACACCAATATGCTACGGTCACAAAGCTCTCTATATTGTACTTTAAAAGGGAAGCACCTTTTATCCAAGAGGGTTGCATGTCTAGCACTAGAACTTCAGACATTAGTACAAAGGTGAACAGGAACATGATGGATGGGATTGGTGCCTCAGTCACTGCCACCACCAGTTCTTGTTCTCAGACTTCAGGCTTTCATCGTTTCTGTCCCAGACACGTTGTGGAACTTTAGGATCATCAGAAACTCTTGGTCCCTCAATTAGGTGTAAAGTTGAAAAGGTACTTTAAAAAAAATCTATTTAACAAGTCATTTTTGCTCTGTGACATGGACATTTTTAACATAACAAGATTTAAAGTAAATGATATGAAAAAGTTGAGGATCAGAAATGTAAGTTAATTCTTCAGTCTCATTTTTTAAAAATGGGGTAGTAAATATCACTGCAACCATTTTTTAGAAATACGATCAGCCAGAACTATAATTGGAAAAAGGGAGTGACTAAGCCTCCATGTAGTCTTAGTCTATGTTTGAGGCCCATCCCGTATTTGTTCAATCTTTTCAATTCTGAGTTTTTATCAAGAAAACATTGACATGGCCCACACATGCACAGATTACAGGTGATGTGGATAACTCGGAGAATAAAGATGAATGTTCCTCTTCTAAAACATTTTCTCCTATTTAAAATCAGCTTTATTGAGGTAGATTTAAATATAATAAAGGTCACCAATTTTATTCTTTTTTGTAATTCATTATTTATTTACTGATGTTCAAATTGGGATAATTAGCATATTCATCATTATACAGTGTAATTGATTTTCATGGCCCTTTACCTATTCCTCCCTTTCCCACCCCTGGCAACATCAGTTCTGTTCTCTTCTCTTAAAAAGTTCAAATTGGGATAATTAGCATATTCATCATTATACAGTGTAATTGATTTTCATGGCCCTTTACCTAATCCTCCCTTTCCCACCCCTGGCAACATCAGTTCTGTTCTCTTCTCTTAAAAAGTTCAATGTGTCACTATGATTGTTATATCTTTTTTTTCCTTTTTTTATATATTTGTTTGTTTATTTTTATTAGCTCCCACGTATAAGTGAGGACAAGTGGTATTTCTCTTTCTGTGTCTGGCTTGCTCCACTTAAGGTAATCTTCTCTAAGTTCATCCATGTTGCTGCGAATGTCAGTATCTCACTCTTTTTAATGGCAGAGTAGTATACCATTGTATAAATATACCACATTTTCCTTATCCACTCATCTGATGATGGGCATTTGGGCTGGTTCCCACTCTTGGCTACTGTAAATAGCATTGCAATAAACATAGGAGTGCAGGTGTCCCTTTGACACGATGATTTCCATTCCCTTGGGTGTATACTCAGCAGTGGGATAGCTGGGTCATATGGCAGTTCTATCTGTAGTTGTTTGAGGAACCTCCATACCACTTTCCATAATGGCTACACCATTTTACAGTGCCACCAACAGTGTATGTGCATTCCCCTTTTTCCACATCCTCACCAGCATTTGGGGGGAGGCTGGCTTAGTTATCTTACATGAAGCTCTCACATACAGCTGGAATTAACCTCTCATTTTTCTATGCCTTGTTAGTTTTTTTTCCGTGAACCTTTCTTATGTAGTATATTACCATCTACCTTCTTTTGGGCCATTTTGAACTCCCTATTAGGGGCAAGGACTGTGCCTTACTTATTTTTATTTGATCCAGTGCCTCGCAGAACATCTTTCACCTATTAGAATTATGGTAGATATTTAATGAATTGATTTGGATTCTTTTCTAGTCCCTTCCTTGGATACCTAAGTGGTTTTTTATTAATTTGGTTCCTTTCAATCTAATATTGCATTACCTCTAGAGTGTTATAAGACAGGTTTCCTGAATAAAAATACTTTTTAATTCTACCTCTGCCTTTAAATCATTCACAATGTAACCTATGAGCAGATTTCAAATTCCTTATGGCTCTGAGGTTTTTTTGTATTTTCTTTTTTCAGCTATAAATTGAGAGGGTTTGCCTGAAACAAAGTTGAAGTTCCCTTTCAGTTCTAACATTCTGAGGTTTTATAAAAAGCCTACCAAGTCACAAAGAACCTGCAAGAGAAGAGGGCAACATAGGAGGAAAGGTGGAGGGGGTGGAGATAGTAAAGCAAGAATATGTCATGTTTTCATGCAACGAAAAAGAACATGTGTGGTTTCTCAGATAGAGTGAAAGTTGGGGAAGGATTCAAGAAACATAAATTGTAACTCAACATTTGTCGGTAGAGTTCTTTTAAATTGTTTTATTTTATACGGAGAACTACAATTAAAACAGTAGTTGTTTTCTGTAGTCAATTTAGAATATCAGTAATTATCAGTAATTAGGCAGCTTTTCATTCTAAAAATTGATGGTGAAACTGGAAACCCCTTTACACTGAGGAACTGTAAATCTCAGTTTGCAATGAGTAGTCTCAGTTATAACTATTATCTTTGTATAATTATTAATAATTCCCCCTTTTATTCTCAAATGGATATTGGTTTGGGGCAATGCATTTTATGGTCACCCAATGATTAGGGATTGCAGAGCCCTAGGTCTCCCTACCAATATTCCCTGCTCTAGCTAGGGGTCTGACTTGGGGATGGTTACTCAGTGAAAGAGTCCATGGGGCTCTTTTTAAGCTGATTAGTTCAGCAGCATAATTTCCATCTGACAAAGCCATTAGAGCCTTTCTCTTCCAGCCACTCTTTTCTAACACGCCTGAAAAGTTTTGGCCTTCTCAAGTAAGACTTGAGCAGATTCACCAGCTACACTTAAAGACTGCAGACTTCCTCCCCTCTATAGCAAGGGTGTAAGAACATCCAGTCATTAAACTTTCACTGCCCACTTCCTGTATGCCAAGCACTAAGCTAGGCTCTAAGCTAGTACCAATAACTAACATGTGATAAATGCTGTCTTTGTATACATCCGTATACAACATATACTGAGGTAACTGATGAAAGAAGAGTTAATTTGGGGGAGAGAGGAAGGAAAGGGGAAGAATTTTGAGCTAGGCCTTACAGGAGTAGTGTCATGCAAGGGGGATTGGGTGGGTGGGGGTCATTCCAGGAAGAGGAAGAGACATGTGCAGTGATCATGGCCAGAAAATATGTGGTGTGACTGGGGAGGCAAAAAGTAGCCTAGTCTGACTATCAGTTTGTTACAATATACCGGTTTGGAACTGAGTATGAGGTAAGACCTTGGACCACATCCAGGGCGCTGTTGTTATTAGAAGTACTAAAAGGGAGCTTATTTCACATTTAGCATGGACCCCCGATGATTCCATTAGAGTGAAGTGTGGGTGTATCTTCACTCCGGAGTTTTACACTACAACATTACCACATGCATTGACCAATTTCAATACAGGCTTCCCTTATGTTGCTTTATAATTAGAAGCCAGTGAGTTGAAGTTCCACAGCGGTACATTGACTAGTAGTGATAGCTTTATGGAATTGTTTATTTTTAGTTTGGCAAAGGCTAGGCAGTAAATATCTCAATTAGTAAACTAAAGCAGCATGGATGAGAAATGCCCACAAGGAGATCAGGAGTTAGAAATGACTAAGTCAGTTAATTAAAGGAAACCCTCACATCACTTACTTGTATTTAGAGTTTGAAGAACTAACCTAATGTGTGTGTACGTGTATGTGTGCGCTTGCACACACAGTGTCAGTATCCACAGTGCTGCCAGTGACGAGGTCCGTTGCATTTCTCAGGCTCTAACTATTTAGAAAATTTCTCTCTTTATGACCCACTATCATTGGATATTGACGCAATGGGATGGGACGATATCCTGTCACAGTGGGATGGGATGGGATGTTGTCTTTGACTATGGAAGATTTTCATCCTGGAATTTCTTTCAGCATCACTCAAGAGGGATTTTGTCATGAAGTTCTGGGGGAGGTTACTTATTTTTATATTCATATTTATATTCACATTATATGGCCTTGTGTGAAAATATTTAATGAAAACATGCATGTGGTACTACAGAGTCATTTACTTGCTTCTAGATAGAGTCTCTTATGTTATATTTGAGATTCCATTTTAAGTTTCAGAGGAAAGACAAAGGTGGTCTACAAAGCTTAATTCCAAGAATTTAAGTTTCGCTTAAATTATGAATTAAGTCATGTTGTTCCTAGAGTCCTAGGTTCTTCACAAAATATTGACCGTTCAGAATGTGAAAGATTAATTGGTAGTGCAAAACATTAAGAATGTTACAGAAAAAGGTTACAAAATACTATTACTTAGTTGTCATAATATGTTGATTTTTAAAGCTGTGTACTTTAGTCCCTTTCGATTTATGGCATGTTTTTAACATTGTATGAAGGGTCCCTTGGATTTTTCCCCCTAAAGGGGAGATCTGGAGAAAGACTGTTGTCTTCTTATGCTTAACAATTTACTACATCTCAGCTCTCTGTGGTCTGTAGGGGAAATGATGGAGTTTTGTGTATCCGCAGATTAAATTTCTGTATATCTTCGCCCTGTTTTGTAGACTGGAAAAAGATACCATTCAGCAGAGCTTCAGCAACGAAGCAAAGGCCCAAGCCCTTCAGGCCCAGCGAAGAGAGCAGGAGCTGACACAGAAGATACAGCAAATGGAGGCCCAGCATGACAAAACTGGTAGGTGGTGGGGAAAGATTAAAGCCTGGGCACTGGCTCACAAGCCGGGCCCACGCCTTACTGTGAAATGACATCAGGAACACCTGTAACCTTTGGCTGGCCGAAGGGAGCAGATGCTAACTACACCGGAGATTCCGAATTACATATTAGTTAGCGTTTAAAAGAGAAAATGGAAAGTATTGCCCACTGTCTGTTGATTTCAGAGTGCTGCTCTCACATCTGTTGCACCATCTGGATTATGAGTTTATTTACCTGTGTTCAAGAAACGTAAAGCTGAGAGAGACCACAACAAAGTAGAAAAACAAAGGGCTTGTTTTTGGCTAGGTTTGCAGGCACACATGTTATATAAAGAAAATAGCATCAGAAGCTCTGCGGGAAATGCTCTGAGCTTACAGTTAGAGTCTCCTGAATAGCATTGAACAGTTCCCACAGTACACACATTATAGCTACTCTAAAAGCCTAATGAGTTTGCTTCAGCATCCAAACTGGAGAAAAGCTTTAGCCATTAATCGGTTCTTAATTCACTGTCGCAGCTGGATGTAATTCAGTGGCTCCAAATTGATATGTTCCTTTATTTAATCTTTGCAGCTTCGAACATTTTTAGCATTTGTATGATTTCCCCACCTCCCCCAACCCAGTCTAGAGTGATGTTTAATCCTTTACATTCTTCAAGTTCTCACACTGCTGTTAAAATTCACTAATACAAGGCATTGACCACAGCTGGCAGCTTGGCTAAAAATTGCCATCTTTCATCACGTTGGCACTATTCTACAGACTGAGTTGGCCAGTAACTCTTTACCTTTAATTTGAAAGTAAAATGCACTTTGAAAATAGGCAGTTTGATTTGTTCAGCCGAAGCATTATGTAGTTCCTTTCACTTTTGAGTTGTGTGTTCACAGAGTGTTAGTCAAAACAAGACAGTATCAGTCATTATAATTCCACACCACATACTCCATACCGATTGTACTATTAAAACAAAAGTTTAATTGATCCTATCTCTTCCAGAGAAATGTTGCTTAATTTTAGAGCCTTGATTTATTGTATTGCTTTATGCTTTTTGCCAATCATTAGCTAAAATTGAAAAGAAATAAAGGGCTCATTAAAACTTATACTTAGAGGTAATTTTCACATGATTTAATATATATTGTATTTAATGACACTGTAACAAGTTATTTCTTATCCTATAGGTGAAAAATTGCTAACATGAAATGTATTAATCTATTTACTTAAAAAGAGGCAAATATCATATAGACTTACGTAATTTCCTCCAGCACTTTTTATAGAGATTTTCTTCTATCAGTGTTTGGCTAGAAGAAATGAATATTCACCAAATTTAGTAGATGTTTTTCCACTAAAAAAGCGGAAGTGATGGGATAAATTATTGTTTGACTCCACAGCTAGCAGGATCCTAGCAATCAAAGCAGAATCTGAGCACTGATCAACTGTTAAAACCACCCTAAGAACAGTTCCTTTTATTTTGCATGCACACAAAAAAATCACAATCTTTTCAGTTTTTTTAAAGTAAATCTTCATCAAGTCTCATGCTGTTGACAATAAAATCAAAATTCTGAGGAAAATTATGTATTTCACCTTCATAATCAGAGAAGTATGTGTGCAAGATGGAGGTGGTAGTAAACTGTGCAAATATGAAACATGAAGCATGAATTACAGTGTAGAAGAGTGTTCCTCAATGATTTTAGCTTTCAGTTATCTGGTGATGTGAATTTTTGACACTCTGTTTATAATAAAATTGTTGAAGTAAAAATATAACATCTTTCATAGTACAAAGATAAAGGCATCTATGACTCCATTTGAGGTATCTGACCATTTACTAACACGTTAAAACATTACACTAAGCTGATATGATCAAAAATCTTTCTGGTGTGTAATTATTATGAAAATAAATGTTTCGGAATAGTTAGTATCTTGCTAGATGATTCGTCCTTTGACTTAGGGCACTGAAAGTGACCTAGTAGCTTGCAGGAAATGTGTAGTGGTCTAAGCACTTTACCACTCTATGTATGGAAGCACTGCAGAGCTACAGCCATAAACATCTTACGTTTGTGGGGCTTTATTGTTATTTTTAGAAAATGAACAATATTCATTGCTGACCTCCCAGAATACATTTTTGATAAAGTTAAAGGAAGAGTGCTGTACATTATCCAAGAAACTGGAACAAATCTCTCAAAAAAGCAGGTAGGTAATGTTATACAATACTTTCAGAGAACTATTTGTGTGATTACTATAATTTTCCCTTTAAAAAAAAAACCCAGAATTTCCACTTTTTTATAGTCTAATATCAAAATTAGATATCTGTTGGTATAAGTTTTCTGTGAAAATATTTTCTCCATATTGACATTCTTAATTGTCCATATAACACTTTAATATTTTTTCATGAGTATGTATACATACTATTATTTGACTTTTTTAATGTTTAGAATTGAAAACTATGAAACTTCAGAAAACAAAGGTCAAGACAGCAACTATTCTAATAAAGGATGCAGGTGAATCATGCAATTTTAAAATCTTATGTTGAAACAATTACATCTTAATCTTTTGTCACAATTCTCCATGAACACACCAAAGCTGCTTTTAGGTCAAATAATAGTAGATAAATATGATTATATAAAAATGAAAGTAGATGACACTTTGAAATAGATAAACCAAAACCATTCTTTCCTTCTCCTTTAAAATCTTATGTTGAAACAATTACATCTTAATCTTTTGTCACAATTCTCCATGAACACACAAAAGCTGTCTTTAGGTCAAATAATAGTAGATAAATATGGTTATATAAAAATGAAAGTAGATGACACTTTGAAATAGATAAACCCAAACCATTCTTTCCTTCTCCCAAAATTGTTTTATTTTTATGGAACAGCCATCATTCATTTTGTAGGTGTATTGCTCTTTCATAAATCCATTGATTGGGATCTTAATGACTTTTTTCTGTACTTTTTGTAGTCAAATTATCTCAATGAAAAAGTTATTTAATATTATAAATTGCAAGAAGCCTGAGTCCTCGTCTCAGCTCTGACAGTAGTTGTTTAATCTTGGACAAATTTATTTGACCTACTCAGACTGTAGTAGTTTCCTCTTTTGTAAATGAATGACATTGGACAGAATGACTTTGAATTAAACTATAAAAGGCAGTATTCACAAACTATCTAGATGTCAAATATCACATTACTTGATGACTTAATGGAAAAATAGCCTGTGTATCTTCTCTTCTGTATTTTTCACTTAGAAAAATCTCAGATCTACACAGAGCAAGAAATATAGTTCAGCAGACAAACTACTGGCTTATGTGTCTCTTTCAGAAAAAGATCCTAGGAGGATGAAAGAATATCTGATCACTATGAGACCCATCTTGGGTTCCTGCATCTATCTTAGCTCATAGAATCCCATCACTGAATCTTTGGGGAAGTCAGAGGGCTTATAAACCCAGTTCTTTCTTCTCACAGGAAAGCAGAGGCTACTATAACCAACCAGAATGTGCTCTAA
>NW_007730161.1:187906-190601 GCF_000696425.1 Galeopterus variegatus
AATAAATTCAAATGATTTTGTCATGAAAGAGACCCTCATAAAATATCAACCATAGCTATACCTAACCAGAAATATTCCATCTGTCCCACATAGATCCAAATGTACTTTTTTAGAAACAAACCAACAAACCAGATTATATAATTTAGGGAAAAATTATTTAATCTGGGGTTTATATTATTGTATTATGTCTAAGATTGGTTTGTGAATGATTATTGATTAATTATCTTGCTCTCTAAGGAAGCATAATTAGGGAAATGAAGTGTATAAAAGAGACAGAGGAACTTGTATATATTATTTAATCCTCACAACAGCTTGAGGCAGGAATTATTATCTTCTTTTACAGATGAGGAAACCAAAACTATTTAAATAACTGGTAAGTGGGATGCTAGAATTAACCTAGCTGTTTCCAAAGCCTATGGTCCTTCTTACGGTAATTACAATATTTACACCTACTACTAAAGAAAACTGAGGCCACAGTAGTTATGATGAGAAAGTTTGGGAAGGAAAAATTAACCTTTAAATTGCCATGGAGAAATAGGCATACTTGGCATGTTAGGGTTTACCTGCAAGCTGGGGTTTACCCCGTGCTAGTCTAGTGAACTTGAACCTCAGCACCTCTCACCTCTTCTTGCTTCTGATTCCTCCAGCTCCTGACCATTAATTTGTAATGTGAATGTGTTCCTTTGTATCTGACACGTAGATGGCACTCAATACGTACTTATTGAATGGGTGAGTGATGAATGAAACAGGTGTGGTGCTACCCCTGCATCCTGCTCTGACTTCTGGTTCCAGCCTGTTCCTTTGCTGATGACAGCAGTGTGCAGTAAAGAACACTGCGGATTGCAGAAAGATCGAGGTTTGAATCTCACTCTGCCACTTAGCTATGTAAACTTGGGTACATTGCCTAAATCTCCCCAAACCTCAGCTTCCCCATCTGTAAAAACATTTTTAAAACCAACTATGCAGGATTGTGATGGGAATTAGAAATATATATATAGGTATGTATATACATAAACCAACTATGCAGGATTGTGATGGGAATTAGAAATATATATATAGGTATGTATATACATATGTATATACATACATACATACATACATAAAGCATGTAGCACAATGCTTGACACATGGTAATACATAGTAGCTGCTGTTATCATTGACGGCATTGTTTTAAGGGTCTTGACTGGTAATATGGATATCACTTCACCAAGCTATTATTGTCTTTGCCAGGTAAGTTCTGAGTGCCATTTTCTGACAGACAGAAAGTCTGTACCACAATGAAATCCTTTTTAAGGGCAAAGCAGGATCAAGAAAATATGAATCTGGGGGCCAGCCCTGTGGCTCACTCAGGAGAGTGCAGCGCTGGTAGCGCCGAGGCCGTGGATTCGGATCCTATATAGGGATGGCTGGAGCACTCACTGGCTGAGCTTGGTGCAGACCACACCGTGTCGAGGGTTGCGATCCCCTTACTGGTCAAAAAAAAGAAAATGTGAATCTGGTTGTTTCAGGTCACGCTCTGGCACCTAGTTTTGTAAATCTGATGAATTAAAATAGGCACCTATTGTAACTTTACAGATTGATTCAAAACTAAGGCCTGGCAAGTAGCAAACATTCAACAAATCGTTATTTATTATTTTTTAAATTTTTAAGAGCCCCTGAAGTTTACAAAAGGTGCATTTTGTGTGCCTCACAAAAAAGTAGTATATAGGAAAAACCATGATTTTAGGTTTGTTTGTTTGTTTGTTTGCTCTGAATTTCTTGTCAATCCAGTCTCATTTCTCCCTGGCTTCCTACTATGACATTTTTGCCTCATTCATGCCAAATTTACCATTCCATTTGGAGTTACCTTCTGCTTTGAAACCACGTATAACATTTGAAGGGCTCAAAGTGTTTCTTTTTAAATAGAAATAATAAACATAGTAAACCGTGTAGAAGCCCTGCAGGAGTGGGCATCTGCCTACTTTACGCCAAACCCTGTGCTTTGAGCTCAGAAAAATCTTGGAATTTCCAAAGTTTTGCCATTGTGGGAACTCAGTCTCCAAAATAACTATTTAATCCATACGGTAATTTTGGTCCAGATTTTCCTGAGTACTACAGTAAAATTTTTCCTGAAAGTAGGTGTGTTTATTTTGTCTTGATCAATAATTTAAAACACATTTTTTTTGCCCTCCTTTCCTTCCTAGCTACATTTCTCTAAGTGTCTTGTTGGTATTCAAAATGCCATACGAAACACATGGATGCATACCATTTAAAATAAGCTTTTTACTCACAGATCTAGTCATTTGCCTAGAGCCCATGCGGAATCACTGGGGAAGCTGACAGTCTGGGCTTCCCGTGCCGGCACACTACCCTGTCCCAGCCTCATGCTGGGCTGCTCCGGGAAAGTGTTTTGAAATGGTACCTCCGTGTGTGTGTGTCTGTTGTACGTGTTTCCTCCCCAAGTAGACCGCAAGTCGCATTATGGCAGTGAGGACTGCTGCTGTTCCCTGGAAGCCTCACAGTGATTAGCACAGTACTTTCTGCACTGTGTGTATCCCACACTGAGCACGTAGTGGTGTCTGTAACCAGCATTTGTGAATGGCACGTCCCATTTTAAAACTAAAAATGAACTGCCGATTCTGTGCATTTTGTATAGCTTGTTTTTGACCATCAAGCAAGAGAATTAATTCCCTTTTGCTTTTAATTGGCGCCAGGC
>NW_007730161.1:191449-200130 GCF_000696425.1 Galeopterus variegatus
CTAAAAATGAACTGCCGATTCTGTGCATTTTGTATAGCTTGTTTTTGACCATCAAGCAAGAGAATTAATTCCCTTTTGCTTTTAATTGGCGCCAGGCAGACGTTCTGGCTGATTTTAGTTGAAACTCACATCAAGTTTAGCTACTCTTTCGTCTGCATTCTCCAGTACTCAGAGCTTTTCACAGCCATGGGGTTGTTTTTGAGGGAGGTAAATGGAGATATTTAAGTATCTTTGGTACCACGGTGATTTTTCTTTATCAAAGCAAAGGGAGTGTTCCCTCTCCCCAGGCGCTTAGGTGAATCAGCAGTAAAACTTCTCAGCGTGCAGTGTGATCTGCAGTGCGGTCTCAGATCTGGCCTGGGAAGAGCTCGGGAAGGTCGAGGGCTGGCTGGAGCTGAGTTTCTGCCAGGCACAGAGTGGAGATCAAGCGTGTGCTAGGTTTTCGCCTCTCACACTAGCACTTTGAAAAGATTAGGATAGAGCCCAGAACTGGGGTCTATGTGGTTTTGCTTCCCTTCTTTCTTTTCTGTCATTGTCACTTTCTGGATTGCTTGCTAGGCTTGTGGATTGATGTCTAACACTGCCCATTGTGTATTCGTGATTTGCGTTTTGTAATTAAGAGGAACAATGGGAGTCCATAGGGTCTCGTTATATATAATGGTTGGTTTAATTTGTTTCACTTCTATCTTGTTAATTGTAAATTGATCATTAAGATTTGAATTCTAATCTGTCACCAGGGTCGTGAGCATTGAGGCTAGAGCAATGATCCTGATTTTAATCACTGATGATGAGAAACAAATTTTATAATTTTGGTACATATTGCAGTTCATATATTTTAACACTGTATTTTATGGTGTTATAAATATTGTTAAATGACTTTTAGTGTAGTTTTATTGTGTGGACTATAATGTATAAATTATATTACCGTTTTGGCAACAGTAGGTATCCAACTGTGTGAGTTTAATTGAAGTAAAGAACACACACCCGCTCGAACTATTATTTTTTCCTTTGCATGTTTAGATGTTAGGTTGGAATACTATAAAAATTATATTCTACAAGAGGAGACTGATACTGGCCTCTGCTAATTGTTAACAAAAGGGAAATCTGAATCTAAAAGAATAAAAAATTAAGATGTCATGTTTTCTCTTTGAAAGCAATTACCATTGTAATCTGAATTGTAGTAGTAAAACATCTTATATTTCACACAAATGGAACTACACAATGTAACTGCTATCTGAAAATGCAAGGGACAGTTCATGCTTCTGTAAAGCCAGAAATTACCTAAATTTTCCATGAAAATGGATTAGAGTCCATTATCCTTTTATTTGCCACGGGATAATCAAGCCACAAATATATCACAAAACTAACAGAAACTTGTGTCAAGTTTACTCTTTGAACTTTGCAGACTATTAGTTCTATGAATATATCATGAGCTCTAGATAGATAAAGGATGGCGTACATGCACGTATGTCAAATTTGTACTGAACAATAAAGTTGGTAGGCAAATCACCATTATAAATAAAGAAAAAAACAAAAATACACAAAGCAGAAAAAGGATTGTTGCAATAACACACTTGAAAGTAATACATACTTTACAGATAACATTTACATTTTTGTGATTATGTAAGTAAGACATTCTCAATGTGGGGAATTTGGAAAATGCAAAGGAGAATTAAGGAAAAAATTTCCTGCAACATTACCATCCAGAGATAACGATTGTTACTATTTGACATATTTCCTTTCAGTCATTTGCCATGTGTATGTACATGTTCATTTGAATTGTGATTGAAATTATATGTATACAGTTTTACATCTGCTTTTTCACCTAATATCATCTCATCTGATGAACATTTTTCTATATCAGTGAATACTCTGGAAACAAAAATTTAATTGAATCATTTGTATGTGTTGATACTTTATTAGGTGTTTAAGATGTTTCTAATTTTTAACTATTATGAATAATAAGACAATAACTTTGTACATAAATCTGAATTTTTGGTGATGCCCTTAGTAGAGATGCCTAAAAGGGGATTGCTGGTCCAAAAGGTATGAATCCTGGTCAGGTTATTGATGTGTGTTACTTTGCCACACTAAATTCTGCTCAGTAAATATCTACCCATATCAGTATGTGACATTAAAAAGAAGTGAGAGATTTAAAAGAAAAAAAAAAGTGAGAGGCAGTGTTGCACAGTGGGTGGATGGACAGATAATATTTGTATCTGAGCTTGGCTTCCCCATTTGGGTGACCTTAGGCAAATCATTAAACTTCATGTTCACCTCATGCATCTCAGAGAAAAAGGGAAATAAATGCTTACTTGTAGGATTAATTGAAATCATTAATGTACTCTCAAAGGATGGATTCTACTATTTGGTATAGGGTAGGCATGCAATAAATATTTAACAGTAGTATCTGGTTTTATTATGCATTTCTTTGAATAATAGTGAAAGTGAACATTTTGCAAATGTTTATTGACCATTTGTGTTTCTTCTTCTTTGGATATTTTTCATATTCCTTGTACTTTTCTTAATTAGAATTTCAATAGAATGTGTGGGTAGCAATTTATTTAATGATGCTTTTAATCTTCATTTGTCTTATATTTTGTCAGTGTTTTTGTAGTTCTTTACCTTTTTTAAAAATAATAAATTTTATTTCTTAGAGCAATTTTAGGTTCACAGTAAAACTGAGCAGAAAGTACAGAGTTCCCACCTATACCCTGTTCCTACACATGTACAACCTCCCCATCCCCCACTATCAACATCTACATTTTGTTTCATTATGAATTTTTTTCAAAATTAAAATGACCAAAAAAAAAAAAAAAACACATGTTCATTTGTAAAAATTCAGAAGGTATGGAAAAGGATAAATAAAGAAAGGAGAAAACATTCCAGATATTACTACCCAGAAATAATCAATGCTAATATTTGGCATACATGTCAAGACTTTTTTAAATTATAAAATGGAATCACATTATACGTGCTGATTTTTAATATTTATTTGTCAAAAACCAAAATATGTCATAGTTTTAGGTCAATAAATAGCCACATTAGCAGAATAATATATTGATATTCCATTGTATACATAATATAACCAATATCCTGTTGATAGATTTCCACGTTAAATCTCCAGATATTGGGTGACAGAGCAAGATTGTTTCTAGAAACAGTGCTACAACGAATATTCTCACACAAACGCAGTTTTTTCCAAACATGATTTTCATGTGTAAAGGCTTTATATTTTTATATTGTAAAATCTATCTTTTTCTTTGATTTTTCTTTTAAAATGTGTCTTTTTGCTTAGTACCTGAGAATAGATAAATGTTCTGCATTTTTTTCCTAATCTGTTTGAAGGATATTTCTTCTTCTTTTGGAATTTATTTTAGTGATGATGTGATAGGAGATACTAATCTTGGAAGGAGTACTAAGTTAAAATTTTTTTATAACTGCCTCTGAGTTCTTTTATATTGTATGTGATTATGAAAGGAGAAACTTAAGTCATTATCAACTCGTTTTAGACTACTTCAAATGTGAGTAAATTCTTTTTTTTTTTTTTTTTTTTTTTAAAGATGACCAGTAAGGGGATCTTAACCCTTGACTTGGTGTTGTCAGCACCACGCTCAGCCAGTGAGCAAACCGGCCATCCCTATATGGGATCCGAACCTGGGGCCTTGGTGTTTTCAGCACCACACTCTCCCGAGTGAGCCACGGGCCGGCCCAAGAGTAAATTCTTATTAGGAGAAACAAATGCAGATTGAGCGCTTGTTTTGAGCTTGAAAATGAGATAATCCATGCTCTCACGTATAATCTAGTAAGGAAGATGAGGCATAGGGAACAATTCTAGAATAAATTATAAGCTAATTTATGCATAAAGGCCAGAGGTAGCTTCAAAGAATGTGCTGACATATTGAGAACTGCAAGATATTAATCAGGGCAAGCTTCCTTTGGGATGGCACTTGAACCAAGGTGAAAAGAAAATGAGGAATGAGGGGAACTAAAAGCCAAAGGTTGCTCCCTACATGCAAGCAACTTGGTCCTTGGGATGAACAACTCGTAAGGTAAGATTTCCCTTAGCAAATCCAAATCCTTTCCTGGCTAGGAAGAAAAGGCTATTTTGAGTAATGGAGAAATCCTTTCTTTGGAGGGAGTTAATTTTACATTGGAGTCTTACTTAAACCTCAGGAAACAAACCAATCATTAACCTGGAAACTGCTCATACTATGATACACAAGAGTTTTGAACTTTCACTTCTAACTGATGAGGCAGTAGGGCCTGAGGAAATAGTGGTTGTTGACAACATTTAAGAGTTTAATTAAAAGAAGGACAGGGATACAATTTTTCTTGGACAGACAGCTTTCTTATCTTCAAATTTTGAGACTTAAGATCATCATCTAAGACACTAAACACATAGCATATTTCCAGAGGGACATCAACCATCTCCAAAAGAGATCTCTGTGATCCCAGATGCAGTACATGAAGACAGAAAGAAGACTGAGGAAGTGGTACCTGACTTAGAAGAGTGGAAAAGGTGAACCTTAAGTGTCTGCAGAGGGGGATATGTATATGCAAAACAACCTGATGTCGTCTCAGAATTCCAGAAAAACTTGGAAGGCAGGGGTAGACCATAGGGCTGAAACCAAAATTGATTCCCATGCAAATTCCACCTACTCAATTTAATCTTCCTGATCATCTGGAAAGGTTTTATTTTGCTTCTGATTTTTCAGGGCACTCTGTGGGAACCTCTAATGTAGTATGTATCCCATAATTTATAGTATCATCATTCTTTATGCTCAGACCAAAACTTTTTTTTGAACAAGCATTTCGCAAAAGAAGATGTAAACATGGCCAACAGATAAGAAAAAAATGTTCAACATCACTAATTATTATGGAAATACCAATTAAACCACGAGATATCACCTCACACTTTGGTAGATCAATTGCTTGATAGATTGATAGATAAATAGGTAGGTGGACATAGAGAGATTTATTTCGAGAAATTGGCTACTGCAATTGTGGAGCTTGGTAAGTCCAAAATCTACAGGGTAGGCAGGCAGGCTGGAGACCCAGGGCAGAGCTGCAGTTCAATTCCAAAGGCAGTCAGCTGGCATGAATCCTTCTTGCTTGGGGGAGGTCAGTCTTTGTTCTCTTAAGGCCTTCAACTGATTGGTTGAGGCTCACCCACATTATGGAAGATCCACCAATTTCAGTCTCATTCGAATATTAATCTCATCCAAAAAACACTTTACAGAAACATCCAGAATAATGTTTGGTCAAATGTCTGGGCACCATAGCCCAGCCAAATTGACACCTAAAATGAACTATCACGAGCTATTTTATTTTAACCACATGCCAATAAGTTGGCTATGTTCATTAAAAGAAACTCTCTGTTACAGAAATTAGGCCTGGGGTTGCTTCTTTAACAACATGGTGGCTGGCCTATAATAAGCACTCAGTAAATACTTGTTAAATGAATGATAGTTTAAAAAAAAAGATTTGATCATTATCACTTTTGTCTTGTTCCTTAGAGAAGCCACTTCTATTAGAGTGAGTTGTTAGTTCATTTATGTAACACTTGAGTTTTAACTACTAGGCATTTAACAATTTCCAAAATATTTTCTTTTACATAAATAACTTTTATTACATTGTTATGTTAAAGTATGGAATTTAAGGTAATGTTAAGGTTGTATAATAAAAATATGCACTATGCTCTAGTAGTAAGAACTGTAACCTCTATTATTTCTGTGTTTTTATCTCTCTAGATCTGAAATAGCTCAGCTCAGTCAAGAAAACAGGTATACATATGAAAAACTGGAAAAGTTACAGAGGAGAAATGATGAATTGGAGGAACAGTGTGTCCAGCATGGGAGACTACATGAGACAATGAAGCAGAGGTAATAAAGGTTTAATAATCAGCTCAGGTGTTATACATGGAATGTGTTTGGTTCACAAACAGAAGGGGGATTGCTGTGGAATAAATAGAATTCATGATCATTATGCTACTCCCAGGACATGCTCAAAATCAAATACTTTTATGGATTTATGCTTCCTCAATTTAGGTTGTTCTTATTATATACAAAGAGGAGAGCACAGCCCCTTTTTACTATTCTCTAAAGATACAGAATTAGATTTAATATTGAGCAGTGGAGGAAAACCATCAACCTTTAAGGTATAAGTTGGTGATATTGTAATATGGAGGAATTTCAAAACTTCTCTTCTAGAAATTAGAAGGCTTTTTGTATTGTAGGCTTTTTGTGAGGTTTAACATGTACCAGGCCAAAAGAGATTAAATGTCTTATCAGAGGTTGCACCAAGATAGTGTTGCCAGAGTCAGGACTTTACTACAGACCATTTGCTTCTTTCCAGTGGTGTTACTTTGGAGCTATTCTCTTAACCTCCCTGAGTGTCTGTTTTTTCACTTATACATTGGTGCTAATAATATCCACATTGCACTTTATATAAAGATCAAATATAATATATGTAAAGCACCTGGCTCATAATAGCCACCAACTAAATGTCATCAAGGATTATTGCTCTCTTTTTCTAGATGAAGAAACTCAGCTCAGAGAGACTAATGGAAGGAATAAGTGGTAGTGTTCAAACTTGAATCTTGATCATTTGACTGCAAATTCCTTTCCTTTTTTGTGCAGTATTGGTTTCTTTTTTCCCCCCATAATAAACACAGCCCCCTATTATTTTTATAAATGTGCCATTTGTAATTTCTGTGTAATAAAGGATGCCCCAGGGGAGAAAAAAACTCAGTATTTTATAGCAGACAATGAATTGGTTTCCATAGATTTGGACTTGCAGTGGAAATGTTTTCTTGGCCTCCAGCTCCCCATCTCCACCCAGTCCCTAGTCACCCCATGCCTTCTCTCTTTCAAAAATAGTTGTTAAACAATTTAGAGAAAATTAGAATGTTTATAAACTCCTTTTTTATTTTTTTTAATTTAAAATACATTTAGAATTCTGAGAGAAGGGGAAGGTATTTTTACAACTTTGATTACTCACTATATTGAATAGAAGAAAGGCAGTCTAAAAATGGCACTGCTTTTCAATTGCCAAAATATTAAAATGTGGATATACTTGCAAAGTAATAATTATTCATTCATTAACTTATTAAAATATTTACTTAAGCCCAGATACTGCTCTAGGCTAGGAGTCAGCAAACTTTTTCTGTAAAGGAACAGAGAATAAATATTTTAGGCTTTGCAGACCAGTCTCTGCTGTCTAGTCTTCTTTGTTTTGTTTTAGTTTTTTACAACCCTTTAAAAAGTGAAGACCATTCTTAACAAGAGGGCCAACAAAACAAGACAGAGGATTTGGCCCTTGGGCTTTTGTTTGGCCCAGTACTAGGCACCCAAGTCTTCTTTCTCTCACTTTTCTTACCTTTGTATATTGCTTTAGACTTCACAGAATGCACTCACACATATTGTCTTATATACCTTGAAGCAAACCTGGAAAGTAGCTGTTCATTTCCAGATGGAGAACTAAGGCCAAGAGAGATAAACTTGCCAAATGAAGGTCAGATAGCAAATTAATGATTCATTCATTCAGCAAATATTTATTGATTGCTACTATGTATCATATTCTCTACTAACACGCTGGCATAAAGTAGCAAAGTAGATATAGTTCCCACTCTAATGGACCTTACATCCTTATAGGGAAGATGGATATTGACAAAAGAATTTCTCAGATGTCTGATTCATTACAATAATGATCAGTTCTATGAAAGAGAAATGTACTTCGTGGTACAAGCACATTTAATAAGGTGACTTATCCTGATCAAGAAAAGCTTCAATGAGAAAATGACACTTGAATCTGTAAGCAATAGAGCAGAGATTATTAGAGCAGGAATTGGCAAATTATGCCCCAGCCCACAGTCCATTTTTTATGACCCAGGAACCTGTCATTCTCGTTTGTTTACCAATTATCCTTGGCTGCTTTCTTGCCACAATGTCCGAGTTGGCCCACAAAGCCTAATATATCTACTGTCAGGCCCTCTCCTAAAAAAGTTTGCCAGCTCCTGTTCTAGAGAAAGGAAAACTATAAAATTGAAGGTCTGGAGGTGGAAAGGCATGGCACTTTTGAGGAACAGTTAGAACTGTGTGTTTACCATAAAGAATGAAGGAAAGAATGGCATTACAAGGAGACTGAAGAGGTAGGCCAGGGCCACACCTGAAGGTGGAGTCTGGAGGTTTTTTGTTTTTTTTTTTTTTTCCTTTTTGTCTTTTTTCATGACCGGCAACGGATAGCAACCCTCAGTGTCGCGCCCGTACCGGACTGGGACCGGCAACAGGATCGCAACCCTCGGTGTTGCGCCCGCACCTCGCTCAGCCAGTGAGCGGCCGGTCTGTATGTGGGATCCGAACCCTCGGCGGGAGCGTCGCCACACTCCCAAGCGGCGCACTGTAGCAGTGCGCCACCAGGCCGGCCCTGGAGTCTGGAGGTTTTTATTATGGACCTTTCATTTGGTCCTATTACTAATGGGAAGAAATCAAAACATTGGTTTTAAAATAGAGGAGAATGATGTGATCAGACTTGCATTTCAAGAATAGCATTCTAACTCCAGAGTAGATTGGAGCAGAGCTATAGAACTTACCCAAGACCAGTTAGGGAGCTAGCGGAGTAGTTAGTCCAGCAATGATGATGGCTTAGACGGCAGTGATAATGACAGTGATCAGAAGTAA
>NW_007730161.1:200818-204837 GCF_000696425.1 Galeopterus variegatus
CCGCTCTTCCGATCTAGGCCGGCCCTGGAGTCTGGAGGTTTTTATTATGGACCTTTCATTTGGTCCTATTACTAATGGGAAGAAATCAAAACATTGGTTTTAAAATAGAGGAGAATGATGTGATCAGACTTGCATTTCAAGAATAGCATTCTAACTCCAGAGTAGATTGGAGCAGAGCTATAGCATTTACCCAAGACCAGTTAGGGAGCTAGCGGAGTAGTTAGTCCAGCAATGATGATGGCTTAGACTGCAGTGATAATGACAGTGATCAGAAGTAAACAGATTGGTGAAAACATACAGGAGGTAGAATCAACAGGACCTGTCTGAGTGGCTGTGTTTGGTAGAGAAGGAGAAAATGTCGGGGATGACACCCATATTTCTGGCACAAGCAGTGGGTGCCTATTGATGCTACTTATTGAGAACTAGCGAGCACTCCAAAGAAGCAGGTTGTGGTGGAGATGGCCTGGGTGTGGGATGAGACCAAGTGTTCAGTTTGGGCCATGCTGAATTTAATGTTCAAATGCATTGTTCAAATGGATGTGTTGAATAAGCAGAGAGATGTAAGGGGCTGAACTCAGGCTACGGGTCTGGGCTGGGAATAGAAATCTCCATTGGCCTATGGAGGATATTTGAAACCAGGGGCGTAAATGAGGTCACCTGGCGAAGGAAGGCATCCTAAAGAACACCAGTGTTTTTAAAGGTAAGGTAGAAGTTGGCAAAACAGACCGAAGCAAAGTAACCTGAGAAGTAAGTGGAAACTGGAAGAGCATGTTTTCAAGCACGCCAAGTATGGAAATGCCTCAGGAAGGAGGAAGTGATGGACCAGATGCTGCCAGGTGATTAAATGAGACTGAAAGTGTCCAGTGGACTTAGTGGTATGGACATCACTGGTTACATTAACAAAAACAAGTTTACTTGAAGAGTGGTGCAAAAACCACATTAGAGTGGATTGAAAAGTTTGTATGAGTTGGAAGTCTGAAGTAACATTTAAACCACTTTTTCATGAGGTTTGGCTGCAAGGGAAAGCGGGAAGCAGAAGAGACCGACTGCCCAACACGTGGGAGAGGCATGTCAGAGCCGGGAGTTTTTTGTTTTAAGTTGGAGTAGATGCAAATGCATTAAAATCCAATTGTAAAGATTATTAAAGTTGTAAAGATCAAAAAAGCCAAACTTCCAACTGGTGGTTTGGAACTCCTGGTGTCCACAGAGGTGATCTAGAGAATTCATGTTAAAGATAGCAATGGTATTTTTTCCATTTCTATTTTAAAATAAGTATCAATTCACATATTTTGGCCTAGAAAATAGAAAAGTGCAAGACCCCCTCAGTGTGTACTATGCATTAAACAAGCGCCAGGGTCAGTGCAGCTGTGCTGAGCGCTGGTGCTGTGCTATGTCACGAACCCCCAGCAATCCTGGTGCTTTGTCAGTTACATAGTTCTGCCTCATTTTTTTCTTTCCTATAGTAATGTAATGTTTAAATTATATACACAAAAACCATTGTCTGAAGACATGAAGCTTCTGAAATGTTACAAACTACTAATGAGTTTTCAATTGATAACTCTTCTGTAAACTAGCCTCAAAGTGTCCAGTGGACTTAGTGGTATGGACATCACTGGTTACATTAACAAAAACAAGTTTACTTGAAGAGTGGGTGCAAAAACCACATTAGAGTGGATTGAAAAGTTTGTATGAGTTGAAAATCTGAAGTAACATTTAAACCACTTTTTCATGAGGTTTGGCTGCAAGGGAAAGCGGGAAGCAGAAGAGACCGACTGCCCAACACGTGGGAGAGGCACGTCAGAGCCGGGAGTTTTTTGTTTTAAGTTGGAGTAGATGCAAATGCATTAAAATCCAATTGTAAAGATTATTAAAGTTGTAAAGATCAAAAAAGCTAAACTTCCAACTGGTGGTTTGGAACTCCTGGTGTCCACAGAGGTGGTCTAGAGAATTCATGTTAAAGATAGCAATGGTATTTTTTCCATTTCTATTTTAAGATAAGTATCAATTCACATATTTTGGCCTAGAAAATAGAAAAGTGCAAGACCCCCTCAGTGTGTACTATGCATTGAACAAGCGCCAGGGTCAGTGCAGCTGTGCTGAGCGCTGGTGCTGTGCTATGTCACGAACCCNAACAAGCGCCAGGGTCAGTGCAGCTGTGCTGAGCGCTGGTGCTGTGCTATGTCACGAACCCCCAGCAATCCTGGTGCTTTGTCAGTTACATAGTTCTGCCTCATTTTTTTCTTTCCTATAGTAATGTAATGTTTAAATTATATACACAAAAACCATTGTCTGAAGACATGAAGCTTCTGAAATGTTACAAACTACTAATGAGTTTTCAATTGATAACTCTTCTGTAAACTAGCCTCAAATCCCTTAGCTCTGTTTTTCTAATAGAAATTTTATTCTTCAAAAGCCAGTGTTATTACTAGGAAATATAGTATTGATTTTTATCTAATTTGACATTTTAATTTTGGGAATTATGACTATTTATTACTTTAGAGAAGTACTTGAAATTAGAAGCCTGAAATCTTATCCTTTATTTATTTAAAAACAAAAACAGAAAGTTATAAGAGTAACAGTTGAATTTTACATTCAAAAAACAAAAATTCAAACAAATATCATAAAGCTGTTTTTATTTGGCTTTGATTCTATAACATGGATTTAATTTCAATCTACATATTAGAGTATATTTTGGTGCTAAAACATATTGTTATTGGCCAATTGTGCCTTTCCTTTTTCTTACATAATTAATTCATTAAGGATTTAATTTATGTAAATGAAATAGCATTATTTACTACATAGGAAAATTACTTTTAAAATAAATTTATTACAATCTTTAAATTTATGCTTGGGCTGGCCAGTTAGCTCAGTTGGTTAGAGTGTGGTGATGATCACACCAAGGTCTAGGGTTCAATCCCTGTACTGACCAGCTGCCAAAAAAAAAAATTATGCTTGATTTTTTTCCCCAACTGTTTTTTAACGCACAAATGACATTTGCTTATTTTAAATATTTTTTCCTTAAAAATTTTCTTTGTTATATCATGCAGTAATAATGAAATTATTTAATAAATTCCTAAAGGGATTCATAAAACTATATGTCTCTGGAGATTTGAGATGGGAGTTTGAGAGTCAAAAGAAATTTGGAGATGCTGAGGTAGATAAAAGGCTATGTTAGAAGGTTCCTGAGAGGAGAGGTGGGTTGGGATATCACACGTGGAGCAGGGATTAATCCTGGACTGGGGGAGGGTTACTTCCTACTTTATAATGTCTGTGGCAGAGAAAANTGACCAGCTGCCAAAAAAAAAAATTATGCTTGATTTTTTTCCCCAACTGTTTTTTAACGCAAATGACATTTGCTTATTTTAAATATTTTTTCCTTAAAAATTTTCTTCGTTATATCATGCAGTAATAATGAAATTATTTAATAAATTCCTAAAGGGATTCATAAAACTATATGTCTCTGGAGATTTGAGATGGGGGTTTGAGAGTCAAAAGAAATTTGGAGATGCTGAGGTAGATAAAAGGCGATGTTAGAAGGTTCCTGAGAGGAGAGGTGGGTTGGGACATCACACATGGAGCAAGGATTAATCCTGGACTGGGGGAGGGTTACTTCCTACTTTATAATGTCTGTGGCAGAGAAAAGGATGTGAGCTGATAAATGCAGTTTTATGAATATGCAGCTGGTAAGGTGAGCTGAGGCCAGAATTAATTTATCTGTGTTTGTTGGGCATCTATTTTGTACCAATCACTGTGCTGGGCCGGGGGATACAAAGATGAAAAGGACCTGCTCTGCCTCACTCCCATGGTTGCAGGCTGTATCTCTCTTTGGCCTGGTCAAGGCATTGTGAGCCTGCAGTGCAGAGTAGCTGTGACATCACCAGCCATCATCTGGGAGGTCACTGCTCCTGTAACCCCAGAGGCAAGGAGGACGGATGTTGCAGGGAACCAGCCTCCCTTGGCAGCCTGGGCAGGAGTTGCTTGCCCTGGAGGTTTGTTTGTTTGTTTGTTTTTAATCTTCT
>NW_007730162.1:0-2758 GCF_000696425.1 Galeopterus variegatus
CCCTCGGCGGGAGCGCCACCGCGCTCCCAAGCGGCGCACTGTAGCAGTGCGCCACCGGGCCGGCCCCCTCCCTCCCTTCTTAATACCGTTCTTCATCTTAACACTGTAGGAACATTGAATTCACCTATGGGGAGTTCAAAACAAAACTCACAATTTCAAAAATGCTGTCTTTGCAGCCTATTAAATCCAAAAATATTACATATGAAGATTTAAGATATTTAGCTCAAGTTTTGAAATATCTCTGCTACCTATTCTACAAATAATGCTGTATTTGAGGATTTGTATTAAATATACCTCTTAGGACAGGAACTACCAATTTTTATTTGTAGAATATGAATAGAATGTTGACAGAAGCTCAGATCTAGCATCATTTATTATGAGAAAATCACAGAAAATGTCATTTGTCCCCTTAAAGCTACTTTACATATTCCCTATCTTTTGGGTTTTGACCCAAAGTCAGAGACATCTGTGACAATAAAGAAGAACTAAGATTCTTAACTTTTTGAAATCATGTTAAAACTAAATGACAAACAATAAAAAATGTCAAAAGTACAAAGTAGGCATACTGTTTATATCTTGAAGTCATTTAGTCTCTTTCAGTTGGGTAGTATGTGCTAAGTGTGGAGATTGTCATCTTTAAGGACTCAATTGAAAATGTCCTTGCACACTGATCACACTCTGTTTAGGAAAGTTTACAGAAGTCCTTGTTTCATAGTGTCACCTATTTTGTCATATTAGACTTTAATGAATGGCTTACTGCCCGAAGTTTCAGAACATTATATTATATTTTATGAAAGTATACTTTATATTTCTTCTAGAGCAGAGGAAGGAAAACATTTTATATTTTAGGCATTCTAAATGTGATCTTAGAGCCAGACCGTGGCTCACTTGAAAGAGTGCGGTGCTGATAACACCAAGGCCACGGGTTTGGATTCCATATAGGGATGGCCGGTTGGCTCACTGGGTGAGCGTGGTGCTGACAACACCAAGCCAAGGGTTAAGATCCCCTGACTCGTCATCTTAAAAAAAATAAATAAATAAATAAATAAATAAATAAATGTGATCTCAATGTCTAACATGAAGAGAATGTTGCGTTGTACAATTTGGAGATATTTGATTTATGCTTTTTAAGAACTGCATTAATTTAGGAAATATTTTATATTAAATTGGATATTTAAAATCTATGGTTTAATATCTATAGTCTTTAAGCCTTAAATCCTGAACTCTAAATAATTATTACCCTCCACCCTCCCAGTCTGAATTTTTAAATGTCTTTAAAGTTATAAAAATGTTTTCTGTTTATTCTGAAAAACATAGAAAAGATAAAGAATAAAACAAAATGTACCCATAATTTCACAGCTGAGAGATAACTTCTGTACCCATTTGTTTTGATCTGAAGTATTAGAAAATGGGATTATTCTGTTGGATTAGACTGTATTTGTTTGGTAAATCCAGTTTTCTTATTTCCAACAGCCTGTATTTGTGACTACTTGGATATGGGTGATATTAAAGAGCATGGACTGGTATTACATCTTCACACATTAGTATCTGTGTGACTTTGGGCAAATTACTCCATCTCACTGCACCTTCTTTTCAAGGTTAAAGACTAAATGAGATAACAAGGTACACAGCACAGAGCCTGGATGATAGGCACTGTTGAATATTCTTATTTTTGTGTTTTTGGCATTGTTGTCATTGTGAAGTCTTTGGCCATCGAACAGCATAAAGGTGACTAGCCTTAGTAGAGGCTGAAAAGCATCAGAACTTTCCCCTACCCATTTGAAGTAGCTGGTCATAGAAGAAAAAGGCAAATAACCCGTTATAATTCTGGGCCAGCAGGAAGGCATGTTTGTCTGTCCTGTCTGAGAAGCCATCTCACAGGTAGCTTCAGACTTTGCAGTGAGGCAACTGCATGTGTGAATTTGGAAAGTTCATTGCTGTGCCTGCAATGTTAAACGGCAGCTTCTGACAGTCACTGAAATGCATAGTGGGGTCCCAAGGAACTGACTCATGACTTCCTGCTCCTCATTCAGTAACTAGATAGTCTCTATGTAAATGCTTGTGTCGCTTTAATAAATTATTACGGACGATAATAGCAATAGCTACCATTTACTGAGTGGTGACTATGTGACAGCTAAGAGCTTTTCCTGCATTTTCTTATTTAACCTTTCTGGCTACTCTGTGAGGCTGTTATTATCATCCCTATTTTATAGACGAGGAAACTAAGATTTAGAGAGTTTCAGTGTTATCCACTAAGAATTTGAATGCTTGTCTGCTTGACTGCAGAATCTGAGCTCGTAGCTTTACTTACAGCTCTACTGCTTTTGTTTCATAATTACTGCACGCCCTCATTCATTCATTCAACATCATTCGTTGAGGGCCTATTCTGCACCTAGTACTGTTATAAATGCTGCAATTATAGCACACAAAGACCCAGCTTCCTTAAGGCTTACATTTATTATGTGGGTATTTCCCTCCTAGAATGAGTGTTCGTATAAGGCAGTGACTGTCTTATTCTTGAATTTTAGGAATGTAACTGAAATTTTTATCTAAATACCTAAAGTATGAGCTGAGGAAAGGATTATTTCTATGAAAATATTGGAAGATAGGTCATGCCCAATTTTATTCATCTGGCTGTGTATTTAAACACTGGCTTTTAACCCTTTCAGACTCCTCAAATTGGAGATGTTCTTACTGATTATATTAGGAAGCATTTAGCTTTATTATTGTTAATGATAAAGCTACTTTTTGATATCTT
>NW_007730162.1:3157-5239 GCF_000696425.1 Galeopterus variegatus
GTATAAGGCAGTGACTGTCTTATTCTTGAATTTTAGGAATGTAACTGAAATTTTTATCTAAGTATCTAAAGTATGAGCTGAGGAAAGGATTATTTCTATGAAAATATTGGAAGCTAGGTCATGCCCCATTTTATTCTTCCGGCTGTGTATTTAAACACTGGCTTTTAACCCTTTCAGACTCCTCAAATTGGAGATGTTCTTACTAATTATATTAGGAAGCATTTAGCTTTATTATTGTTAATGATAAAGCTACTTTTTGATATCTTGGTTTCTTTGACTTTCTTAAATGTTCTATAGGTGTGTGGAGCAGCATGAAATCCTTCTTTCTTTACAACACACCAAAAATACATCAGACAAACCTAGTACAAGAGGCTTAATTAGTCCGTAGAATAAATAAAAGAATTCCGGCATAGTTGGAAAATAAATGATGCAGCAGAGAAATCTAACTGTGAGAAAGAAATATTGATACCTTCTTTTCTGTGATATCAAGAATATATAATCCTTCCTTAAGAGTGAATTATTATAATTTTGAACAGTATGATTTCATAAAGTGTTTGTGTTGAATTTCACCTTTCTCTTTATCCATGCAGAAGGTGAAAATAATTTTAAATGTCCTTGGGTGGAAGCTAACATATTATATTTTTCACCTAGGGAATTATCAGTAAATATTATGAAGTATGTTGCATTGTAATAAAGTAATTGCTCTATATTTGCATTGGAAATATAAGTGCAACTTTTTGTTCCCATAAAGAGCAAATGGCTTGTATGCTTTATATTTGCATTGGAAATATAAGTGCAACTTTTTGTTCCCATAAAGAGCAAATGGCTTGTATATGTTCCTCATTTGTTCTAAAAGAAGTCATTTGTCTAAGAGAGAGGATCATTGGCAAACCAGCTGGCTGTTCATTTTGGATTTTGACATTGCTTCTCCTTTGGACCCAAATGATGGGCTCTCCGATAACCAGTGCAAACTCCATGAATATCTTTCATTTCTCTAGAAGGAGGTGTGGATTTGCAAGGCTACCAGCTGGATATGCAAATACTACCTGACGGCCCAAAGAGTGATGCGGACTTTTCAGAGATTCTTAATGCAATACAAGAAAGTAAGTTTCACTCAAACTTTAAATTCACCATGAGAGGAGAAACTATTACAATACTTGGGTAATAAAACTAGAAACCTTAAATGCCAAACTTTAAAAAGTAATAATAAAATGATGCCTTAAAGGAGATATTGTACAAAATAATTTTGAGACTAGAAGAGGTGGTTAGTGTAATGGGGATTTAATTTGTGAAATTGAACCACATAATATTGGGATGTTTGAAGAAGCCTGTAATGGAATTATAAATTATGTATATCTAGTATATTATAGTATTTAGTAAACCTCAGAGTATTGTAATTTTTTAGATTCCTTGACTAATCCTAATCAAAGAAAAATCTTTAAGAGACCAAAATACTATTCATCTGCTCAAATATAAGCAGTGAGAAGTAAATGTTGATACAGTAAGCTGAAATTGGGAACTCATTAGTGATGGTCTATGTCCCAGAAGTGAACCCCTATTTTCTTAGCATTTTTAGTAATCACGGTTTGCTCTTCTTAGACTATTTTATTTATGTTTTATAGTTTTCACTCTGAATTTTATCATAATAAACACATTTTACCAAGTTATAGATTTAGCGTTGAAGATGGGTGGTGTGGTATCACGTACTAAGTCATTAACACTCATGTTTCATTATCAGAGCTTTAATCCAAGGTGATGATACTTCTCTTTTCATGTCAAATAGCATTATATAATGTTGCATTTGAGGGGGTTAGATATGAAGAGCTTTGCATGTTTCTCTACTTTTAGTTTGGGGACAGTTCATTTATGTACAAATTCTCTCATGACTAATTTTAAGCATTTTTTTTAGTAGTTATCTCCATTTACTATCCTCTTGACATTATGAAGTAAGGTGTCTCCACTTATAGGTGGGATAAAAGAAGGTGGGAGAAATTAAGTGACAAGATAACATGATAAATAACGGAGAGAAGACTAGAATGGAGGTTGTCCTGTCCTTCATTTAATTCCTTCATGAATGTGCTC
>NW_007730162.1:5838-6895 GCF_000696425.1 Galeopterus variegatus
GGAGAGAAGACTAGAATGGAGGTTGTCCTGTCCTTCATTTAATTCCTTCATGAATGTGCTCTGTGCAGGATTTAAGCACACTGAGGTGAAGGATCCTGAAATTGAAGATGAGGCCAGTTTTGAGAGAAATATTTTTAATGAAGAATATAAGAGGACCAGCTACTTGTTCTGGTTGGACAATACCTTCACATTAGGTTAATGAATAAAAGAGAAAAAATTTCCCCGGGAGAATAAAAATCAAATCAATAGGCATTGGAGAGAAAATAACTTTTCAAGGAAAGTTATAAAATTCCATAATTACTTCATTTGATTTGAAAGATGATAGATTATACAGAGCTCAAACGATTTTTAAAAATTTTTCAATAAATGATAAAAGTTGGCTTCTATGCAAGTGCTGGAGATGAACTTAACAAATGTTCCTTAGGGCTAAATGAATTTACATCAGAATGAACTAAAGGTTTATAAGGGAATATTTTTACAGTAATTTTTATTAGTAGATCTTAGTAAAAACATGTTTGAATATGTTAACTGTTCCCTAGTTTAGAATGATGACCTTTTTATGAACAGGTAGCAGAGTATAAATTTATGAGTATTTAATATTTAAATTTAATAATAAGAAAAATGAAATTTTACTTTAAAATGCAAATTAAGGTCTTTATAGGTTTATGAATTTTCCAACGCTTTGAAGCTAATCTATTTATTTTCTTGTTAAAAACAAGGTTTATGGTAAGTAGATTTGGGAAGCTACCCACACAGCCTGGGTTATTAGTGGGAGGAAAGATTTTTGCCATTGATCTACCTTCAATTTCTACCTAGGTTCCAAATATGACTCAAAAGTTTAGCCAGTTCTAAGAATAAAAATACATAGCTTGGTTCTTTACAGTACTGTACTTAGATTATTTATTCTAGAAAGCCTTGAGAGACCAACATGTAATGATGTAAAAAATATAGAATTCTGAACATCAGTATAATTTCTATCCTACAGACACTTTTGTTGAGATTAGCAAGATGATGGAAAGATTTCACTGTTTTCTTAGAATTTTGTGGCTATATATAT
>NW_007730162.1:7698-87299 GCF_000696425.1 Galeopterus variegatus
GTGTGTGTGTGTGTGTGTGTGTGTGTGTGTGTGTTTCTTGAGTGTCTGGAATAGGCCTGTCATTATAGTAAGTATTTTCCCATAATATCTCTTTTCACTCTTAAAACAACTTGAAGTAATAGTCGATACTATTTTCTCCATTTTAAAGGTGAAAAAACGGAATATGCCTCCCCAAGGCTATATGGCTTATAAATGACAGAGTCGATATGTAATTGTATGTTCTGCTAAATACAAAATTAAATAAATGATTAGGAAAAATGAACTGCTTTGGGTTTTTATATTTTTATTCTCATGTTTTTACATCTTGATGCAAGAATTTCCCCGCCATGCTTCCATACTGTAAAATACATTTACATTATTTTTTCCTATAGTGCACATGCCCTCAGCATAGCATCATTTATTCTAAAGGTGTCTCAGAGTGGCTGGCCAGACTCTAATATAATTTTTCAGATCCTCCATATTGGATGTACAGCTCATAAGAAAGAAAAGAGCTATTTTATCCATCCATCTATTTATCCATCTCACCTGCATGTGCCAAGCATCATACTTTAAAGCAGTGGTGAAAATTTTGGTACAAAGTCCTATTCAGGAAAAATAAAAATGTCTACAGATCACATCTTTTTTTGTTGTTCAAAATGAAAACAACTTGATTGCTTTCTAGGTAAAAAGTATTTATATATGGAAGTATAGTGTTTGGAGACATTTATTTGTGTGTGTGTTTATAGTTTATTTCCTTAATGTTATTTTTTCCTCCCTCTTTATTCTTATCCTTCACTCCCCATCCCAAGATGACAGCCAGATTCGTTGAACTCCTTTGTTTCAGCAGAGATTTGTGTTGTCTAAAGTTCCTGGCTTTCGTTTTCTGGAAGCCTGAGCTTCTGGGGGGCTGATGCTTGGAAAGGAGAAGAAGAAACTGAGAGAAAGATGGGAGGAATTTCCTAAGACAAGCTCCTTCAGAGTGTTCTTCAGGTGTAGCATGACTTCTAGAGGGATGCATGGAAAGGGCGGGTATGGCTGTGTGTCTGGGAGACTATACTAGGGCCACCTGAACTGCCAGCCATGACAAAGAGTACTCTGCTCCAGAAAGGACTTTTGGAGGCTCTGGGAAGGTGGCAGTCTTACCTTCCTGTTTCTTTGCTGTATCCCCAGTGCCTTGAAGAGAGCATGCTGTGTGGCAGGTGCTTATGAATGTTAATGAATGAGGAGATGAATGAGTTCACTGTGGGCTTGGACAGTGAGCAGCCTGGCAGCAGCCAGTGTGACTTGGAGCTCTGACTGGTCTCTCTAAATGTTCTTCTCTTTACAAAACTCCTAGGACCTTTGCACAGTCCCAGATATGTGAAGCAGGAGAGTGGGAATGTCAGAAATGGCTGAAATTAAATTGTCCATCAGACAGTGGAATGGGAACTTGGGGACATTTAATTTTATGTAATGATAAGAAAGTCACATGGCCATTCTTACTCTTGAGTCTGTCTAGTAAGATTTAAACCCTCTACACACAGTCTAAAGGATTGAGTGTCAACTCACATCTTATGTACAGTAGCATCAGTTAAAACCAAAAAAAAAAAAAAACCAGCTTTTTAACCACCAAAGTTTTAAAATCTGAACATTTTTAAGAGGCAAACATTTTTCAAATATTTCTTTCTGTAGGTGGATTGAGCATCATGTCTTAAAGCTCTGCAGTTCATGAATGAGGTGCATGTGTGTGGATGTGTATGAGCGTTTATTATGTTAGCTAACCACTGTGGAGTATGTAATTCAAAAGTTACACTGAACCTTTTAGTTATTGCTTTAAATTATTACCAGTGCTTAGTCCTTCCTAGAGACCATTTATGTTTCTGCTTTTTGTTGCCCACCCTTCTTGTTTTGTTCTTGGTTTTTCTTTTCTTGATTCCCAGTATTTGCAGATATAGACTGTAGGGACTCTGGAGTGGTGTTCATATTCCGGAACACATTATTGTGTTTGTATAGTCTATTAGGTTCTAATGAAAGAAAGAGAGCAAAACATAGTATTTGAAATGAGCTCTTGGGGACTAGAAGGATTATTGGCTCATTGTCGTTCTATGCTTTGACCTTTTGTGCTTGCACGTGAGCCTACATAATTATAGCTGTTCCTACATTGGTAGTGATCTGTGCTTCTGTGGCTGAAGACACTGAGTCATTTCTCAGTTCTATCCAGTGAATCATTTTGAATCCAATTTCTGGTGGGACAAAAGAAGGTGGGAGAAATTAAGTGACAAGATAACATGATAAATAATGGAGATCAGACTAGAATGGAGGTTGTCCTGGTTTCTAATTTTATTTTTAACCTATGCGGCCATGCTGTTTCAGAGGGGAAGATGGAAGGGGGTCATGGGGCTGACATATATTGAGTGGGTAATCTCTTTCTGGCCATTCTGTTGTTAATCTTTTACCTATGTTTTATTTAGTCTTAAACTTTCTTTACCTTAATTTCTACATCTATAAAAGGGAAATAGTTATAGTGAATCTATGTGAAGCCCTTAGCATCATGCCTGATGCACAGTAAACACTGTATAAGTTGGCTGCCACCTTTGTCTTCATTCCTCACAGTACTGTCTGGGAAATGGTGTTATCCCCACTTAAAAGATAAAGAAATTGAAACTTGAATAAGTTAAATAACCCAATCTAATAACTAGTAAGTGGAAGGGCTGGCATTTGAACTCAGGTCGGTCTGAATCCAAAGCCTATGCTCTTTCCAAAGAAGGGGAAATTATAGTCAGTAGACTTTGAAGATCTTTAATGCACAACATCACTGACCTCATGTTGTGAAAAGGTAGCCAAGGCTAATGAGCAAAGCTTGAATTAGGTACACCATTCTCCAGATATCCTTCCCAGGGTTGTATCTTTATCCGCCTTGTTAGAGAAGTAATCAAGGTGTCTCCATTTTCTTTAGAATGAAGTAGTAGCAAAAATACTGTCCCATTTGTAGGAAATTCTCCAGATATCCTTCCCAGGGTTGTATCTTTATCCGCCTTGTTAGAGAAGTAACCAAGGTGTCTCCATTTTCTTTAGAATGAAGTAGTAGCAAAAATACTGTCCCATTTGTAGGAAAAATGCTGTCCCAGGAACAAGTTAATGACCTCTGTCAGCCCCATTGCAAAGCGTGCCGGGGTACACGCAGTGCCATTGTCTGTGCTGTTTTATAAATATCGCCATTATTGAGCCAGGAAGTGGCAGTGAAATTATTTTTTTAAATGACCATGCATTCTAAAAAGTCTCATAGCTTTCTGTTTGTTCGCAAAGGTATATTTTGAGTCTCAGAGTGTTTCAAGTAACTTTTCATGGCAGAAGGAAGACACCTGCTGTCAAGTATATAATAATTAGAATCCCAGGTTTTCTTTAAGGAGATGTTAACATAACCATTTAATTGTTGCTAGAATATACTAGCTGAAGTTTCCAAATTGTTTTTAAAGCAGTAGAATCTGTTTATTCCCCCAAATATATTTTCAACATATAACCTCAGTATATAAAACAGAAACTGTTTTGGTATTGGTGGGTGTAGACAGTGAGCTTTGTCCACTCAGATTCCTCTTTGCTCCCTCCTTGGCCCCTAAAGCTTCTCAAAAGGATCCTGGGGTTCCAGGGAACACACTTTGAAAACCACTAGCCTATTGGAAAGGAATAAAGCCAGCTAAATAAGCATGTATACCCTTTCCAATTACTTTATTTATTTATTTTGAGTTGTTTAAATTAGACCCTCTTTTTTATTTTCTTATTGGTAAAACAGGCAGTCTCTACCTTAGGGGTGCTGTCAGATGAATTTGAAGAGTAATGAACATCTAGAGAGTCCTGGGCTTGCTAGTGTCATATAAATATGCTAAATCATATTTAGCTTTTAAAATCCCAGCCTAAGATGCTCAAAGCTATGCTGTGTCTATTTCCTTGATTTTAAAAAAATATTTAATTTGATCTGTTTGCTAAATTTTAAAAAGTGTCAGAACTGTCAGGCTGCAGATGTAAAGTCTAGCTTTATACAGATAGCTTTATTCAGATAAATATTAAATCGGCAACAAGATAATTGTTTAGTGGTTCAGTGACTTCCTGTTCTTGAACGCCAAACGTGACTTAAGAATAGTAGAATATTTCACACAAAAACAAGAAACCAGCTAGAAAAAGCATAGATTCAAAGTCGAAACTGGGTTAGAATTTGTCTTTGTCACTTACTAGCTGTGTGGCCGTACTCAGCATTCTGAACCTGGCTTCTTTCTTATAATATCTGCCTCATAGACTGTTCTGAGGATGAAATGCACTGCCTTTGTCTTCCTCCCCACTTCCTTCCTATGTTATCTCTGATTCTAAGAGTGAAACACAATTTCAAGCAATCTTACTAAGGTAACTAGAATGAGAAAAAATAAAAGCTGATATAAACTTACAACTGGCACATTTGTTTAAATGGACATTGAGTATCTCTTTTTTGCTAGCCCTTGTGTCAATTTGGGAACTAGCCTTTCACCTGAAAGGGTCCCTTGTCTAGACATAAAGACAGACTTGTAATAAAATAGTCTGGTGTTAAAATTGAGATAAAAACGGTTGCTTTTTTTTTGCATTCTAAATTATTCCTGAAGATGTCCTTTTTTGTGTGTTTTCTAATGATGCTTTGAAGTCAGTATGCAATGCCTTCAGAATTCTGAGAAATCAGAAATCAGATCTAATAATTTGGAACTTAATAGACAAAAATAGTGTAATGAACTGGCATACTGGAAAACAAGTATAGATACCTGGATTACACCGCAAAGCCCTCTTACGTCTTCTTTGATGACCTATAATTTCACTTTATTTTCTCTGCATGAGAAAATAAAGCACTCCTGTAGTATAATACCAAGGTGGGGTTATTCTGCTGCATCTAGAAAATAGGAGAAAATTAAAGAAAAGAACAATGAATCAAACTCTTTGATTTTTTTGGTTTTATTTCTTACTCTTTTAGACTATTTCTAAAACACATTAGCTGTTTGCTTTTTCATTGTCTTTATATATCGATGACTCCCCGACTTCATCCTCTTACCTGGAAGTACAAGGGCTTCCCACTCATGACTTGTTCATGTTTGTTCCGCCAGCACCTAACACTAAATGTTGGCTCAATGAACAAATGGAAGAAAATAATTCATTAATTAGTTAGTTTATTTATTTATTAGAGTCCTTGCTGTGTATTTATAATCTCTTTTCCTGAGAGAATTAACGATAGCTAACATCTCAAATGATTTCCCTGGAGGAATAATTGAAATAATTGCAAATATTTGATGGGTAGATTCAATACTACCAAAGTAAACTCACCTTTCCATCACAGGAAGAATGTCAGGATCTGCTGCCTCCTGGCCCTCTGCTCTTTCTGCTGTTCCCCCATCCTGGGAATGTAAAGATCCAGGCCACAGAAGTCTCTTTTCTCTGTTTTCCTTAGACTTTCTAGCTGATCTTTGGCCTCCCAGGCAATTTGAGGTCCTTGATTCTTTTCAGCTGGCTGATACAGGGATCCAAATGAGGTCCTCGATTCTTGTTCAGTTGTTACATGTGAGTCCCTGCTGTTCTCTTCCAAGTTTTTTTAGGCTGATTTCCTAATCTTTGCAATAGAGAGTCATTGGGTTATCTCCCTTGCCTTCCCAAATACATGGTATCCACAAACCCTGACCCATCCGTGCTCACCAGTCCTGTTCACAGAACAGCTCTTCCTGAGTCTGAATGCAGTGCATATCCCTTACTTCTTGCATGGATTTTTTGCGTTTTTTCTCCCTTATGCTTAATTGACTCCTCAGAGCATTTGGCTCTCTTTCTCATTTAATAAGGCTAATAGAATTCTACCAGACCAGTAATTATCAAACGTTTTTCTATTTGGGAAAAAAAAGTATAAAGGAGGCAATGGACTTCATTAACAAGTGACCTTATTTGGATGAACAGCATCTTTGTGACATCCAGGCCCATGGATAGAGAGGCTCCACTCCCACTGTGGCTGGACAGTGAGCTCCGTCACAGCACGGGCCGTGACTGTCATGTCCAGTACATCAGCCCCAGCTTCTAGCTCAGCGCAGTGTCTGGCCATGGTACGCACTCAATAAATACTTGTTGAATAAATAGATTTTTAAAAATTAGTTAACTTTGGAAATTGAGGCTTGCTTTTTCTCCCTAGAGAAACATTGTAAGTTTGCATCAAAGAATATTTTATTTTGTGCCTAAAACTTACTTTGTGGTTAAAGCTGGTAATACCAGAAACAATGGTGAACTATTGATGAAGGGGACATGTTTCTTATGCCTGTGGAAAGTTTTTATGGTCTGCAGTCTTCTCACTGACCATGTGTTTGCTGATCATGCTCTGATAGTTCAGCATTTCTAATCTCTGCTGAAGCTATTGAGGTGATGATGCCTTAATACCACTTATTCTCTAAACATCAGATTGCCATGACATATTGATTTCTCTGAGCTGCACCATAATGACTTTCAGACAGTAATTCTGATGGGCAGCAATAGGGCTTCTCTCTCTTCCCCAAGTTAGCTGCTCCCTCTAGAATGAAGTAGTTGGGTCTTTAATGTAGAGTAGAGTTTCTCACCCTCAGCACCATTGACATTTTGGGCTAGATAACTCCTTGCTGTAGGGACTGTCCTGTGCATGGTAAGATGTTTGGAAGCATCCCTGGCCTCTACCCACTAAATACCACCAGCACTGCCCCCCTCTCCCTAGTGACGACAAGAAAAGTCTTTGAACAATACCAAATGTCACCTGGGAGACAAACTCAGTCCCAGACATAGAGGGATTTGTTGAATTGATTGTACCAACATCAGAAAGTGATACTGGCAGAAGATGACCTGGTAATTTTCTCTCCTTGGAAAAAGCATAGGGGCAACCTGATGGAGGGATGAGTATATATTCAAGAGCTTTTCCCTAGTGTGAGCCAGTTGTACAGGCGTGATTCTCAGTGTCCTCTTTAGCTTCCCCCTTTATCATCCCAATTCATTCCTCATGACAACCGTTGCAACCAATGCTTCTTCTGCCTTCTTATATTGATAAGCCTAAAATGCTAACTTGGAAGTCCCAGAGTCTAGAATTGATGAACCAACACTTTTCGGGGATCTGCTACATGTCAGCCACCCTGCTAATATGTACGTTATCTTATCTAATCCTCTCGGCCACCCAGACAGAGAGGTTTTCTATCCCTGTCTCTCCAGTGAAGAAACAACAGTGAAAATTCAAATGGCTAAGTGGCAAAGTTTGAAATATCAAGGTCTTCCAACTTTGTTAAAATGAGATTTTTTTTTTTTTTTTTTTTTTTTTTTTTTTTTTTTCTTGAAATACCCTTGAAAAAAATCAAATTTATTAACTTATGGAAAAATCCACAATGTCTTTTCACGTTTTGGTAGAATTTCCTGTCACTGAACAGCTAGGGAGATGTCCAAAATTATTGGCAAAGTTTGTACTCATAACATAGTTTAAAAGCTGGCGATTAGAGAAGGGGCTTCCAGAGTGCAGGATGATACATGTAAAACATTCCCATTTGTTAATAGAGCCCTTATCACCTTGTCTAAGTAGTATTTCTTTTTTTTTTTTGTCTTTTTTCCGTGTCCGGCAACGGATCGCAACCCTCAGTGTTGCCCCCGTACCGGACCGGGGACCGGCAACGGGATCGCAAGCCTCGGCGTTGCTCCCGCGCCTCGCTCAGCCAGTGAGCGGGAGCCGGTCTGTACGTGGGATCCGAACCCTCGGACGGGAGCGCCGCCGCGCTTCCCAAGCGGCGCACTATCCAGTGCGCCACCGGGCCGGCCCTAAAATGAGATTTTTATCCTGTTGTTTAAATCTAATCAATATCTACTTGAGATTCAATCGCTACTTGAAAATTTAATCGCTTTTTGAAACTGTGGAACTGTGGCTTGTAAATAAGAATCATGTTAGGAAAAACCTATACGCAAAGTCCTAGAGCCATAGAATGTCAGAGGAAAGGAGTTCTCCGACATCATTAGATTGACCACCTTAAGATCACCATTCTGTCATTTGACAAATATGTGTTGAGAACTTACTCTGTGCCAGGGCCTCTGTACATCAGTCAGGACAGATAAGGTCCCTACCGTTATGGAACTTACATTCTAATAAGGTAAATGTCCAATAAACAAGTAGACAAATAAATAAGCAAGATAATTACAGGTTGTGTTCAGTGCTGGGAAGGAAATGAACAGTGAGAGGAGAATAATTAGGGGATGGAGGTCTTCTTTACACAGTGTGGGTAGGGAGGTTGTCTTTAATCCTGACACCTCCCTACACACTGAAATATATCACTTCCTCAAAAAGTGTGGCACCTAGCACAGTACCTGGCACAGTGTAAGTTCTCCTAAACCTTGGTCATATGAAAAGAGCATGATGTTTTTTTTTTCTCTGTAGTATTATGGTTGAAAAACCTATAATAAGTGTTTAAATTTCCTTTTGCTGTCATACCAAATTACCATAAACTTAGTGGCTTCAAACAACACAAATGTATTATCTTACAGTTCTGGAAATCAGAAGTCCTAAAATCAAGGTGTCAGTGAGATTGTGTTCTTTCTGGAGGCTCTAGGGGAGAATCTGCTTTTTTGCCTTTTCTATCTTCAAAGGCCACCTGCATTCCTTGGCTCATGGCCCTATCCCCCATCTTTAAAGCTAACAGCATAGTATCTTCCAATCTCTCAAGCTCTCAATCTCTCTCTCTCTCTCTCTCTCTCTGACCCTACTACCTCCCTCATCTAAAGAACATTGTAATTACATGGGGCCTATCCATATACTCCAGGATATGTCCCCATTTTAAGATCCTTGGCTTAATCATGTCTACAAAATCTCTTTGGCATATAAGATAATATATTCACAGGTTCCAGGGATTAGATTACCTTGGAGGGGGGGGAGTCATGATTCAGCCTATCACAGTAAAAAATAAATGTTAATTTTATTTCCCATTTTATTTTACAGATGAAAAATTTGAAGGGTTAAGTGAATAGCCTAAAATTGCATGCTTGGGTATCACTTTAGAACCCAGTTACCTCATTTAAGTAGATCATCTCTGTTCTTTCTATATTTGAACTCTGCTCCTTTCTTTATAGCATTCACAATTTACATTTTTTTGTTTGTTTTGTTTACTTATCACCACAAAGACAGGAAGCCAGGCCACTTTTATTCACCAAAAAAAGTACCTGACCAAAAAGCTCTGTGCCTGACACACAATGTGCACATCTCTAAAATGTTTTGAATGAAAAAATGAATATTATGTGCTTGGGTAAAAAGAGCCCAGTCTGCTACAAATTATTTTTTTGCAGTGGCTTCTGACAGATTACAAACACTTAACAATTTTTAAAGCATCAAAAGAAAAAGTGAACTGCAGTGTTGACCCATAATTCCGGTAGGTCAGGAAGGGACCCACACCTGGCATTGCAGTCTCTCTTTCTCTACTGGTGCTGACTTTTCCTTTCTGGTGTGCTGCAAGGCCCTGTGCACGTGAACGTGGTAATCTGTACCTAGAAATTTGATGTACAGTGCTTTATATATTGACATGTTGTTAATATCAACAGTCTTTTGGAAGAGTCCCTGAATGGCTCACTTTATTATTTCAATTCATGGTAAGAGGAAGAAGGAAGGCAGAAAACCTAATTGCATGTTTTATTATTGCATTAGGTTTTCTCTGTTCAGCTTCAGAGATGTAACAAAAGAGGGGGGAAAATCACAGCTCTTACTAAACATGCAGTGACACATTTATGAGTTCACTTAGCAAGATGTATGGCACTCAAATGAAAAAATAAAATAATGTAAAAAAGTCTAGGTCATCTCCAACCCAGAGAATGAGTTCTTAAAAGTCTTAAATGAAAGTACCTTGTGCTAAACAACTATGTGAAAGAAAGCTAAACAAACACAACACCTGCTGTTATCACAGAAGACAAATTATATTTATACTATGGAGGTACTTAGTTTCACATTTTCCTTTATCTTAACTAAAAAATACACTGTTTACCCAAATATGTTTTACATCTGACATTCTTTTTCTCTTAGGAAATAATATACCTGTCACTCAATGTATGGTTGGAACAATGAGAAGATATGCAGCCAAAGGGAGATGTCTTCTCTTTTAGTACTGTTTTCAAGATCCCAGTTTCTTAACCCCACTTGTAATGTATTTACTTTGGTTCTAGTGGCCAAGGATGTCAATATTCTTTTTGATGAATTAGAAGCCGTCAATAGTCCTTGCAAAGATGATGATTCTCTCCTTCACCCTGGAAACCTGACCAGTACTTCAGATGACGCCAGCAGATTGGAAGCTGGGGGAGAGGTAAGAGTGTATGATTACTTTAAAATATAATTCTTGCTCTAGGTGGGAACCTGTGAAGCGTGTTCCAAAGAACTCTTTAAAGTCATAATCTCATTGAACTGTAGGCTCCTGGAGAACAAGGGGTGCAGGTTTTATATTCCTTTCACATCCCTTATAGGTCTAGAACATTTCAGGGATCATAGATCTACCTAAGCTCAAAACAAACTTTCAGTGGGTCGTGCACTTCCCTTCTTATACCTAAAGACATTTCAATTATACAAAAGAATGTTCTTTTTTCCCCCGGGGTAATTGTTTATTTAGTCGAATAATTATTTAATATTAAATGCTGTATGACAGTGTACATTAAGGTCCTAGTAATGACATCAAACTGCACAAAGCTCTAGGGACACTGGCAACTCTCCCATACAAGTATTCTTAGTATCTTGCTCTGCAGGGGACATTAGAGTGGCAGATGAGGGAAAGGTATTAGAGTCAGAAACCTTTGGGTAATCATCTAAGTCCAGCCAGTAAGGTCATTCCTGTAGGCCACTCAGTAGGCAATGCAGGAGGAAAGAATGCCTCTCAAAGGAAGACTCTAAGAACTGCCCACCATTTTACAATTATCTATATTCTGGGTGTCACTAACTCGTAAAAAGTAAACTTTACAAGGATGGACTTCCTTGCGCAAGTCCTCCAGCACATAGAATAATGACATAAAATGCACCAGCCTTCAGTGGACTGGGTTGTCCGAAGCCTCTCTGAGTTTCCATTTGCCTCTGTAATCTGGAAACTTCATTGCAATTGTAAATAAGCCCTTCTGTTCATGTGTCATTTTGGAAAAGGAAGTTGGAGACATTCCCTGTTGCTTAAGTTGTATCTCAGTGGAGTTTAAAATCTCCTTTGTACATGTTCAAGGTACAGGTAATAGGCACACAGAATCAGAGTATTTATTTATTGCATATTCCTATTGTTTTTGTTATTCCAGAACCAGTTTACCTTTGAAAGGATGAGACCTCTGAACAGGGAAAATTGTTTACTTCTTCCAAGCTTTGCAGACCTCTCCCCATAAATACTGTATGCTACCATCTGTGTGTGTGTGTGTGTGTGTGTGTGTGTGTAAAGGAAAAAAAACTCATTGTCATGATCTCTTTACATAGATTTTTAGAGGGTGCCATAATATGGCATAATGAAGGAACCTTGACAGGAACCTCAGAAAGCAACTAGCATCATACCCTTAAATTACAGATGAGGAAACAGTCTCAGAAAGTTGAGACCTTTGCTGAAGGTGGCAAAAGGTCATTGTTCTGCTCAGGGTCAAGCCTCCTCCTGATGTCTTGGCTGAAGCCCTGTTTTTTTTTTTTTTTTTTTTTTTTTTTTTTTGACCGGCAACGGGATCGCAACCCTCCCGCACCGCGCTCAGCCAGTGAGCACACCAGCCATCCCTATATAGGATCCGAACCTGTGGCCTCGGCGCTCCCAGCCCTGAAGCCCTGTTTTTGAAGGCAGGTGCTGATATGCCAAATCCACAGGGTAGTTTCCTTTCTTGGCAAATAACTGTCAATAAAATGTTTATTCAGGTAGAGTCCTGAGTGTCTCAAGGCAAAAGACAAAAAATAGTGAGAATTGGTCATCAATTGAAAACATCTGTTCCAAGACATGGGATGTGGGCACTTCCATTTCTCCTGGCTGAGATTTTTCTCTTGGATGAGGTTGCAGACATGGCACAAGAGTATGGTTTCTAACAGCCTTGGAGCTTGGCATGTTTGCTTTCTTAGTACTACCATTTGGAAAATTTGTATTCTGTGGCCTAGATAAAAGGTAGATCCCCCATTTCCAGTTGGCTGGGTTTACAGACAGAGTTTTGAAATCTGTTAGCCTGAGAAACTTGGCTCTAGCCTGACCCGCCCCCACTTGATAGTCTCTTTCAGTGTTGTATGTTATTACAACAAGCCTGGATGAAAATTCAACCCACTCTTTTTGTTCTTTACTTTTCTATATATGTAATGTTTAATTACTGCAAAATAATATTTGTAACTTCTATGTAAGTTATGAAGCATAATCATAAAATGAACACCTTGAACCTAGAATAGTATTTTTAAATTATGGTGGCACCTAATCGCATGTTACTAATTCCAGTTGTTTTTTAATTGACTGGAAAATTAATACTAGAGTATATGCAAATAGAAAGGGTAAGTATTGTTTTATGAAACTGTTGTTTCAAATATTTTGTATATGTGTGTTTACATATGCACACAAGGATAACAAAGTAAAATGTTTTTCTTATTGTGGGCAAAAAATTTGAGAAACATTGAGCTAGGATATTACTAAAACCATCAAAGCTACTTGCAGTCTCATACATCTTCCTTACCAGAGGTATCACCTTCCTGAAATTTTGTCTTTTACTCTCTTGCTCTAAAACTACTTTTACTGTATACATATGTAATCTTATTTTTAGATTTATTTTATTTCATGCTTTATAAAAAATGGTATTATGGTATAAAGTCTTCTGTGACTTGTTTTCTGTCGATATTGTTTTAAAAATTCATTCTTATTGTTAGATGCAACTATAGTTCATTCATTTTCACTGCTATATAATATTCTGCTATATAACTTTTCTACAATTTATTAATCTATTTATTGCCTGTCCATGAACAATTTTCTATTATGAACAATGCTGTTGTAAGTTTTCATATACATGTGTCCTCATTGCCTTATCAAGAATTTCTCTAGGGTTGTATGTTATGCAGATGTTCAGTTTTACAAGATAATGCCAGTGCATTATTTTCTGGAGTGCGTGTATAAGTTTTCACTCACACTTATAGAATATGAGAATTCTCAGTTGCTCCACGTCCTTACAGTGCTTGGTATTTCTAGATGTCTTGCATTTTGCCCATTTGACTGACTGCTGCTTCCAATTTTTATCTTATTTGTTTCCTCTTGTTTACATTTTTCATTAATGAAAATGTAATTTTAATAAAACACAATGAAAAAAATTATTTAGTTTTTTTTTCTTTGCTTTTTTTTTTGTGGCTGGGTAGTACAGGGATCTGAACCCTTGATATTTAGTTTTAATTTTTCTTTAATATTACTCACCTGAAGCTCAGTTTTATGAGTGACTCAAAGTGGTCTCTTTCTCTTTATATGCAGACAGTACCAGAAAGAAACAAATCAAATGGACTTTACTTTAGAGACGGAAAGTGTCGAATTGACTACATTCTTGTGTACAGAAAATCCAGTCCCCAGACCGAAAAGAGAGAAGTATTTGAAAGAAATATTAGAGCAGAAGGATTACAAATGGAGAAAGAGGTAAATCATTTGCTTGAATTAGAAAAAAATATATACATTTACTTATATCAAGAGATAATTTAAAAATAAGCTATTAGTCATTATGCCAAGCAAACATTTCATTTGGTCAGAGTTTGCCAATCTTCAGTGTTTGCAGAATGTTCTAGCAATTCAACTTTTGCAGCACAATTTGCCTGAGAGCATTTTAATGCCAAATGGTTCCATGAAAATCAAAATGATCTATTCCAATTAAATGGGTTGTTTCATAGTGTGACTATTCACCTGACTTCTTACATCTGCTCTTTCTCTGTATATGTGAATGGAGTGTTCTATTAATACAGATTTAAATAAACTTTGGATGAAATGCAGTTACTGCTCCCTCCCACCCCCACCGAAGCACTTTTTGTATTTCAGGAAACAAAATGAGCTTGGGCATCCTTGCACAGAAAAGACTGTCTGGCTGATTTGGCCAACAACAGCTGGAGCTTACAAAATGATTCTAGTTTTCAGAGACATTCAGGTTGTTTTTATCAGGTTTCCAAGCTCAAGAGCTACCTTACCAGTGTTTGGCTCTCCTCCTTCCCTCTGTCTTCTCTGCATGGGGAGTTTTAAGGAAGAACTAAGTAAGAAAGGTACAAGAGGCCCAGCCAGGCCTCTGATAATGATCAATGATGGGATTGTGTGCCCAGAAATACTGTGTGCATTTGTAGAACTTGGCTCTGATGACTGAAGTATGTAACTCTTCTCAGATTTTCCCTAAACATTGTGCAGAGCTTCCAGAGCTTATCATAGACATTATTGTTCTTATGAAGAACATATTGGCAGTTAAAGATGTTTGCTTCTGATTCTGCTGCTCAAGGCTGGGGGATAGATCTTTGAAGTCAGACATCCAGGTTTTTCTTTGTATGGTGCATGTTGCAGTTCATGCAACCTGAAGGTCATATCGAGGCATCAGATATTAGAGCGATGTTATCCCCACACTTGTCATGCTGATCTTGGGACACTTCAAATAAATGGGATTTTCCCAGATCTGGTAGGCTGACTTCAACTCTTTAACACTTATAACACAGAAGCAGTATTTTTCTGGAATGTCTCCAGAAAAAGAATAGGAAAAATGGTGAGAAGAATGTAGCCTCAAGGGAACAGGTTCTTATTCTCAGGAAAGTGGAACCAATTTACTCAAAAGACTGTCTCAATTAGAAGTTCCCCTGGAGCAACCAGCAGAATTAAATATATTGTCTTTTCCACCTTTGTGGGGTTCCACAACATCATTCCTATACCAATGGAGCATTCCTTTGATAAATCTAGGTGTTTTAAGTTCTTACTGAGAGAATTGTGTACTCTGTTTTTTAACATTAATAGCACATTAATATTTTTATCCTTAAAATCATTTCTTTGTCCTTTGTTCCTACTCCTAAGTGGCTGAATTTTTATATAAAGAAATAGATCTGAATTGTCACATGATCTGAAATAATGGAAGTCTTTCCTCTGATTCGTTCTGTCAACGTTTTGATTTCCATCAAAACTAGATAGCTTTGTTCATTGAATGAAAGATTTATATCTGAAGCTTCGTAGCTATTCTCTCCGTCCTAGGGCTTCTTCTACATAGGTATTCTTACTGTCATTTCCTGTCTTACTAGTAAAAACTCAAAAAGCCTAATACTTTTGCAAATAATATACATTACTAGAGAGATGACTAATCTCCTATTGTGTATCCTAAAACCTCACCTATCCTGTAGTATTCAGCTACCAGAATTTGAGCGGGTAGTTGAGGAAGAAGACTAGTCTGCCTATTGCATAGTTGTGCTGTACAGGGTAGCACTGACCATGATTGGATTGTTTGCATGATTGTGGTTGTATACAGATAATTTTTTTATAAATTTTTTAAATAATATTTTTTAAAAAATAGTTATTTATTTTAATGTATAGGAGAAATAGTAGTTGGAAAAAGGGTGATGTCACCATATGGCAACACTTCATCAAAATTTATCTAAGCATCTCTTCCTGCTCCCCCTCCCCACCCCATTTTCTCTTAGGAGTTTTTCTCTGGGCAGCAGCTTTCCTATTTCCCCTTTTTCCCACAATCCTCTATACACTACCAACAACTAGGTCTTCCTCTTTCTAGAACCTTCTTCTAAAGCAGCTTTTCCCACTGCTGGCTCCAGTCTCGCCCTGCTGCCACAGCCTTTGCATGAGTGGCACAATTTGTCTATCTCAGCCCCTGAGCTCTCTTTTACATCCTCATGGCTTCAGCCAGCTCAGCAAGAAAAGGGTTCTCTTGCTTGGGAGGCAGCAGGAAACTGTAGGTAAATTAATTCTTCCCTGTCACAAATAATTAAATAAAATGTCCCTTGGTTGAATAATAAACAAACCCATATCTACATTGTGTTATGAGATTTAGAGACCATCAGAAGCACTTTCATTTAAATCAAGTATTTTATAAACAGCCACAACAAAGAGACAACAATTTTAATAGCTATTTCAGCATCCAAAAATTACTCCTATCTTTTGTAGGGCATAAAACAAAAAATTTTAGTTCAAGGTAGAAAAGAAAAAAGAAAACCCCAGGGAGCTTGCTATGAATCCATGTACATCCAAAATGATTAATACTAAGTACATTTTATGAATTATTAGTACCTTCTTCATTAGCTGCGTGTCATAATATCCAACAATTATGGGAAACATGTTTCACAGGCAGAAGTTTATGTTTCCAAATAGGTACAGACAAGCTCTGCAGTTCAGTTTAACATGAGAGAGTTCTTATCTCTTTTAACATTCAATTTCAAGAAACACATCTTTAATTAGTAGAATCTTTAATCATGATCGAAGTGAGGACACAGTCAAATTTAATCTTTCTTAAAACTTTTCCTCCAGTCTGATTGGTCAGTAGGTTAAGTGCTTGCTTTGGCACCCTGGGTCTATAATATTCTGTAACTCAGCTTTCATATTGGCCCAGAGAAACCAATTCACAGCAAAGTTCCCATCATTAAGTCCAAGTGATTTGCTTCTTAGTTTTTGTTTATTTTAAGTGATTCCCTTCTTAAAGGTAAACTTGTATTTATTAATTCACGTTTTCTATTTTAGATATATGTTTTTCTAATTCTGTGTCCATCATTGATCCATTCGTACCTATCTTGAAATCATTGTCATCAATAAGAGGTTTATTGTTTCCTTTATATAACTAGTCAAATCATGGATGCCTTTGAATTATTTAGAATGTATTAGTAACAGTTCTATTAATAGTGGAGGACCCTCCCTCTGATGGTCATGTGGATCATTGGGGAAGATGCTTACCATTACAGTGTTTACAAAATAACTGTCATTAGATAAATCATACCATCTTCATGATAGTTAATTCATTCAACAAATATTTATTGCATACTCACTCTATGCCAGGAATTGCTTTAAGCACTAAGAACTCAGCAGTGAATAAAACAGACAAAAACCCCTACCTTGTTGGAACTTAAGCGCAAACCAAATAAATAAAATATATAAAATATCAGTTAGTGCTAAGGAGAAAAAAGTAAAGCAGGAAGTGTTGAAAGGGGCTTGCAATTTTATAAAAGTTGGCAAAGGTGAGCCTCTCTCCCAAGGAAAGAGAGCAGCAAGTGTAAAGGCCCCGAGACAGAAGCATGCCTAGTGTGTTTCTGGAACAATGAGGAGACCAATATGACCGGAGTTAATCGAGCAAGGTGGAGAATAGTGAGAAATTGTACCAGCAAGACAAGGGAAGCTGGATGACATTGGACCTTAGCAGTCCCTGGGAGACTTTAGCCCTTCTCTGAGTCACATGGGAAGCCATTGGGAGTTTTGAGTAGAGGTGAGACAAGATCTGGTTTCTGTTTTATTAAGGTCACTCTGGTTGCCTGGTAAGATTAGACTGCAGGAGGGGAAGGGGTGCAAGGGCAGAAGCAGGGAGACTAGTTACGAGATTTGTTGTGTGTATCTGGGAAAGATGTTGGTGACTTGGTCAAGCACATAGCTGAGAAGATGCTGAGAAGGGCAGAAAGTAGAGCTGGTGAGAATTGCAGACAGATTGAATGAGTAGTATGAGAGGGAAGAGTCACAGGCTGTTCACCTGCCATATGGTGTTCATCTAAGTAGCTGGAAGGAAGGAGTTGCCATTTATGTGGATGTGGAGAAGGGTGGGTCTCGTTGTAGACTTGTGAAGTTTGAGGTATCTCAGTGGAGATGTTGGGTAAGATAGAAGGGACTGGAATTTGAGGAGAGATATGGGCTAGCAATATACATTTGGATGAGATTTCCAAAGGAATAATTGCAAATAGAAAAGAGTTCCAAGGATTGAGCTGTGGGGCACACCAGTGTTACAAATTTGGAGGTTAAAGAAGAACCAATAGAAGAGACTAAGAAGGAGCCACCAAGGAGCTAAAGGAAAATCTAGAGGGTGTGGTGCCTGAAAGAAAGTGTTTCAGGAGGGAGGGAGTGATCAACCCAACCGTGTCAAATGCTGCTGATGGGGTGAGTAAGATCAAGACTGAAATTTTATCATTGGGTTTAGCAATGTGGAGGGTTTGGGTGAGCTGAACAGGAGAAGCTTCAGTGGAGAGGTGGGAGTGAAAGCATCATTAAAGTGTGTTCAGGACAGAAGGGAGGAGAAAATACGGAGACAATATGTGTAAGTAACTCTTTCAAAGAGCTTCACTATAAAGGAAAGGAAAGAAATGAAATGATAACTGCAGTAAGAAGGTGAGTCAAGAAAGAGTTCTTTTTCTTTAAGGAGGGAGAAATAATTGCACGTTGTTATGCTAATACAAATTATTCATTTGAGTGGGAAAACAGGTAGAGGAAGGAAGAATTTTTGGAGCAGTGTCCTTGAAGTAATAAGGAAATAATGACCACAAGCTTCTCCCATTGCGTGGTTTCCCCTACCTGCGTCTGTGCCCACAGGTGTTGCCTTACCCCAATGCAAAGGATGTTTATGCTCTTAGCTGAGGCCACCCCTTCACTTTCTGCACAAGGTCCCACCCCTTCAGTCTCACTCAAATACATTACCCACAGAAGAGATAAAATACAATAAGTCGTATTTGTTTCTGTTCTCACTCATCTCTTAGAGGTAGTGAAAGATCTAACCACAGTAAACACACACACGCATACACACACACTCATGGTTGGGTATCTTGGACATTTTTTTTGAGATGATGGCAGAAATAGTATTATTAAAATTTTCATGCTCACATTTATTAAGCCCTTACTATTATCATCCCCATTTTATAGATGAGACAATTGAGGCAAAGCAGTAACTTGCCCCAGGAGACATAGCCAGTAGGAGGTAAAGCCAGGATTGAAACTTAAGCATACTTGCTCTTTGCCCTTATGCTGTGTAGATTCCTGGTATCTACTAGTGATAAAGAGGTTAGGAGACAGGCTGAGAAGATAGGTAGAGCTATAAAAGGAAAGGAGAAAGTAACCAGGAGAATTGGGCTGAGTAATGAAGCTGGATGCTTCCCAGGCTGTAGTTCTTGTGCACTTTGGCTTCTAGTAGCAACAGATTCCAATCTCGGTACAACCACTTACAAGCTGAGGGGTCTTGGGCAATTTATCAAACTTTTCTGGACCTCAGTCCCCACATTTTTACTAATGACAATAATATTATTTACATTAATTTTTGTGAGGATCAAGTGAGCCCATACACAGGAATACATAGTAGTGTAAGTCTTTTTATTATTATTATTTATTTTTACTTTGATTTTTATTTCATAACATTTTGTTTTCAATGGATCAGTTAAATTACCTTCTATTTGTGGCAAGTGATACTGATTTATGACTGTGATATAAAAGTTTTATTGTAAAATAAATAATTAGTTTTAAAAGTGAGTCAATTTAAGGAAATATGTGAAATTAAGATATCGTAGATGGTAATACAAATTTGGCAAAAATTATGACAGTGGCACAAGAGAGAGGGAAGTCTGTGTTACTTGGCTGGTGCTCGTGACAGACAGACCCAGATCAGGTGGGATCTGTGGCTTGTTTTTAACCATCAGAGTATGGCCTCTGCCATAATAAAATATGGCAAATGTAATGTGATGTCACTCCTGTGATTACATTGTGGTATATAAGACCCAGCTCAGCAGACTGGATTTAGAGAGACTCTCACTTGCTGGCTTTGAAGAAGTAAGCGACCATGTTGTGAGACAGCCTGTGAAGAGGACTGCATGGCAGAGAAAAGTGGGGCAGCCTCTAGGAGCTGAGAGTTGCTCAAGCTGACAGCCAGCAATAAACACGAATGAATTCTGCAACAACCAGAGCATCTGGGAAACAAATCTGGCCAAGACCTATATCGAAGCCTTGTGAGAACCTAAAGCACAGGACCCAGTTAAGCTGTGCCTGACTTCTGACTTCCAGAAACTGTGAGATAATTAGTGTGTGTTGCTTTAAGCTGCTAAGTTTATGGTAATTTGTTATGCAGCAATAGATAATCAATACAGTGATTAAAAGTCTGGGGTCAGACTTTCTGAGTGCTCGTCTGACTCCACCATTACAAGCTGTGTGCTCCTGGGAATGTTGGCTTATCTGCAAAGTGAGCTAATACTGAGATCTGTCTCATGGGTTATTATAATTAAATGAGGTAATTTATATTACATGCTTATCTCTGTACCTGTCACATGGTAGGCATTTCATAAATCTTTATTATTATCATCATTACAGTTATAACAGATAAATATAGCATATTAACATTTATACTTTAAAATAGTTTTCAAGGCAAACTTTAGAAAATTTTTCTTACGGTATAAAAATCCTTTAAAATGTAACCATTAGAATAGCAACATCAACTGGCCATAGCAACATTAATTGCTATGGTATGTGCATTAATGAGGTTTATAATTATCCTTAATTCTCTTGAAAGAGCTCGGAATACATTAAATAACAAGTTTAGCATGGTCATGGTTCAGACATTTATCTACTACAAGAAGATTTGGTTTTAGATTCTTCAGGGAATGAAATTATAGATCAACTCAGAGCTAAACAAAACAAAACAAAAACCTGTACTTGATTGTCCATCCTAGTCTTTCTTTATCCCCATTTTCAAGGGAAAACTTCATGAAGATTTCCTCATTTCAAGTGTAATCTCATGCAGATTGTTCTCTGCCCTCATGGGCTTCCCGGTTATCTTCTGCAATGACCTCTAGCTTATTGCTATCGATGCTCTCTCATGATCCAGAGCTCTGCAGACATGAGAAGGACCAGAGATGCCTGTCTTCCTTCACAGTTAAAATCATGATAACTCAAGTCTAAAATAAATGTGTCAGGACAATCTGAGCTACCCAAATTTCTGTCCTCTAGTGCTTTCTAGTCTCAAAAGAAAGAAGCTCAGACCTTAGTCCACTCAATAATTTCCACTTTCTTAAATGTCACACATATGTGTTATCAAGGGTCTCAAGTTGGGGTGAAGAGAAAGGAGAATGAAGGACAGTCATAACCAAAGTGTGCAGAAAGCAGATTTTCTTCTGAACCTCAAAGCCCTGGAGATGCCTTGAGTGTCTTTCAGGAGTTACCGGTGTTGATGCACACTTGCAGTGGCTTTTCTAACAGCTGTCTTAGGTTGGATTTCCTCAGTAGAAGCAGAGCTGGAGGCGAGGATTCTGCCGATCAGTGGGACGGTCTCAGGAGGAAGGAGAGTGGGAGAAGCAGAAGAGAAATGCTAAGCCAGGAATGTGGGTCAGCTGGAGATCACTTCAACTGGATCCAGCAGGGAGGCTCCGGAGCAGAACGTGCACCCCAGAGCTGGTCTGCCTCGAGGGCTGGGGTCCGCAGGCGGCCGTCAGTCACTGGCTGACTAAGTTTACAGAGGTGGTGGAGGGCGGGTGCTGCTCCTCTGGCTGAGGGTCATTCTCCAACACTCAAGGCAGCTCCACTCCTGGGCTCCACTTCATCAGCATCCGTCATCACTGGTATTGAGTTAGCAGTAGAGATGCTGCCAAATCAGCGGTATTTCAGACAAGCCCACTTTGAGATCCCAGAAATTTGTGGTTGGGGGTGGGAGAAGGGGGGAATCTTTGATAAGAGTGAAGAAAGAGAGAGCAAGAGCACATGAGTATTTATTCTGTTTAGTTTGCCAAGTTTTTCCTCTAAGTTTAGGATACTACATCTTAAAGACAAAGATTCCATGTGGCTGCTATAATCAGTTTGAGGGCAGCGACTGTGTTTTACTGGTTTTTACATCACAAAGACTTATCCCAGTGCTTGTATGTCACACATATAAGCTTATGGAATTTTGGGTTTGCTACAAAAGATTGTGAATAGCTGATTTCCAAGGCTGTGTCTGGGTAGCGCCAGACAATTCAGCCCCAGGGTTTCTCAGCCTTAGCACTATTGACAATTTAGGCTGGATAACTCTTTGTTGTAGAGGGCTCTCCTGTGCAGTATAGAATGTTTAGCAGCATCCCTGGCCTCTACCCACTAGATGCCTCTAGCACTCCCTCCAAGTTATGACAACCAGAAACATCTCCAAGCATTGTCACCATGTCCAGGTTGAGGGGAAATCATCCCTGCTTGAGATCCTTAATACGACATTGTGAGTTAGACTCTTGATCCAGCGTTATGTAGTTTGATGCAGTGTCCATGAAGTAGCTAGAAAAATTAAAGGCAGCTATTCCATTCTTTCACCCATGTAGGCCAAATAATTTAGTCACTCTTAACATCAGACTCTTGAATCAGAAAAGAAACCTATGTGTTTAAAGGGAGGAATAGGATAAATTAAGACTGGCCTCTCAAGCCAGACAACTGGGATTTAGATCCACTTCACCATGTAGTAAATAACCGGGCAAGGTGTTAAACCTCTCTGTGCCTCAGTTTCTTCACTTATTAAGTGGCAGATAATTCCTATCTCATGGGACTGTTATGAGGATAAAATGAGTTAATAGAACATGCTTAGGAAAGAGTCTAACGTATTAAGTGCTCAATAAATGGTTTTTGTTGGTATTGATAAAGAAGGGAATAGTTTCAACCACTGGTCATCCCTTTTCCCAATATAAGCATTCAGCCCTGCCAACTCTTGGACTGGGGTCCCTGGCCTGTGTCTAGGGAAAGCTGAAGGGATCTGGTGGGTGGCAAGAGATACCAATGGTAAGTCTCACCTCATCTCCAAGTCTCAGTCCACCTACCTCTGCCCCGTATCAGTCCATAGAATCAGGGCCGTATTCTCACTGGCCTATCTTCTTAAGGCAGTTAAATTGGTGGTGTGTGGGGGGGTGCACTCTCCCTCCCCCCACCCCCTGCCTAGCCTCGCTCTAATTTTTGAGACCAGTTTAAAGATCTAAAGACCTCATTATTACCTCAAGTGCTTTTGCTTATTTAGGAAGACAAAGTATAATCAAAACATTTCTGTTGCCAGGTCAAGATAACCCATACAAAGTTATCTTGAACTGATTTACTCAAAGGATTATTCTAAATCAATACGTATTTCATTTGACTCATGTGTATTCCTTTGCTCAAGACAGAACAACTTTAAAGTAAAAAAAAAAAAAATCCATTGTACAAGGCACAGTTGAAGAACTGAAGCGATTTTATGAACTATTGTTAATTCCCACAAGAAGAAACTTAATTAATCTGAAAGATCTTCTCAGCAGTCTAAATTGAACTTTTCTAATATAAAGCACATTTTGCATTGCCATCGTTATGTACCAGATGTAGGCATTGTACTGTGTCTGTGAGAGAAACTGAAGTTTTTTCTTTATGGTGTTATTTTTGTTCCTGTTGTTTTTACTACCTGTTAGGTTACTGAAAATTATGCAAAGTATATGCCATGAATATGACACTAATTATTCAGTAATGACATAGAGAGATTTAAAAGCTTTGAAGCAGTCCAGAGAACTGTAAATCTATGGTTTCCTGTTTGTAATCCATACAAGAGAAAAATTTTAGAAAGATGAATTGTGAGCTGAATTTTATTAATCAAGCCTGATATGCCTTAGTTGCAAAAGTGCTGACACAGCCTGTCTCTTGAGGCAGGGACCAAGCTTAACTCACTTCCTGTTGTGGCCCAGGCATATTTTAAGAGCGGTCAGTGGTATCTGATTTCTCCATTTCTGGATGGAACCATTCATTTATTCATCAAATATCTAATGACTGTCTACTATTACTGAGGGAAGAGAGGAATTAAATAAACAAAATGTCAAGTGTCATGAGTGCTGTGGAGAAATATGCAAGATACAGGGAGGGAGTTACTATTTCGTTTCTGGAGTTCGAGGGAAGTCTCTATGATAATGTGTGAACTAAGCACAGAGAGAAATTGGAATGTGCATTCCTAAACCCAGCTCTCCAAGGCAGGTGTTGGGATCATCCCACTGTTTTTCCCACTCTTGGGGTTACCTTTTCCTTGTGTTTCCCCTTTTGTAGGCTGAGATGAGCACAGGAAGAATAAGTGGAACAAACAACTGAATGGGGCAGAGGTCTAGAGGAGGGGGAACTGCCTGGATTGGCTGTGGGTTTGGGGGGGTAGACTATGGTGTTTGCATCTAAATGAACTCTCATAGGGCACAGAGCAGGGGACAAAGCAAATACCTAAACAGGCAGCGTTGGGGTCTTTGGGGAGGCCCAACCTGGCTGCACACCCTCCCCTTTGCCGATAATCAGTTTAGCTTCCACTCTGGGTGCTACCCCTTCACTTCTGTCTACCCATACACCCAGATTTTCTCTTTGAAATTCTTCTTTAGTGCTTATAACTGCCAGGCCTCTCCTTCAGTTGGGATTGTGCAGGAAAACCAGCCACTCTGTGTCTTCCAAGAATGAAGTGTTTATGACAGAAGCTTACAATGCTGCTGAAATGGCCGGGGACTGAAGTCACCTCGATGACTTCAGCCTGAAGCACCACAGTGGAGAGTCTTGAGCTGGCATAAGTGGAAACCACTGGGCATCTCAAGAGTGTCTGAGTGCAGCATGGGTGATTCTCAAAAGCTTACTTGAAGCTGCTTTGAATCTCACATCTGCCTATACAACTGTCTTGAGCTACCTTATTCTTTTCCACCTTCCAGATCTCACCTGAGTGCCCCTCAGTGTAGATTCTAGCCCAGAACCCCACAGAGAACAGGATTCTGGGAAATGTAGTCCCAACTTCTCAGCAATGCAGAGGAGGCCTCAGAAGGGGTGGCAGGGATGCCAAGCTGACAACAAATAGTATGATGCAGCCACCAGCCCTCCTAATAGATTTGACTGGCCACCTGTCCCTTCACTTAAGGCTATGCCAGCCCCATCTTTGTAATACCCAAATAGTTTTACTGTTTGTAAGATATGAACTCTAACACTTACTTTCCAGGTGACAGAGGAGCAGCTATTTCTGGTTTTTTGCATGGGCGTGGCTGGATAAATTTCCCACTGTCAGAATTCCTCCGCAATACCCACACCATTGTTCTGATGCTAACATTAGGCAATTATCTTCATTCAAAGCAGAACTGAATTCATTGAGACCCAGTCTTTAACTGGAGAGTCAGCAGCAGTCACAAGCCTGTATAAGGATGCATCCTTGTGTTTGTGACGAAGAAGAGGAAAGAGGAAAGGAATGACAAGCTGAAAATTCCTTCCCTCATAACTGCCCACCGAGGACTAAAAGAAGGTTCTCTTCACCACTTTCTGGCACCTTCAGTGTTATAGTATAAGCCTTATGCACATGTGTATTGAGTGCCTATTATACTCCAGGCACTGCAGTATCAAAAATGAGGAAGTGTTCCAGTTATCTATTGTTGCATAACGAACAAGTCCAAAACTTGTGGCTTAAAACAGCAGTTATTTATTTTGCTCTCAAATCTGCAATTGGTCAGAGCTCAGCAAGGATGGCTTCCCTCTGCTCCAGGGGGCATCAGCTGCAGCAGCACTGTGAGGGCCTGGATGACCTCCTTTCGAGATGACTGACTCTCATAGCTGGAAAGTTGGTGCTGGCTGCCAGCTGAGAGCTCAGCCAGGGCTGTGGGCTGTGGCCTTGGTTTGTTTGCATGTGGGCCTCTCCACAGCCTGCTTGGGCCTCCTCATGACACGGTGGCTGGGTTCCAAGAGAACAGGGTAGAGTACATTTTTATGACCTAGCCCCAGAAGCATTTCTTCTGCTGTATTCCATTGGTGGAGGCAGCGTCAAAGGGAAAAGACATAGATTCCACCTCTTGATGGAGAGTGGTAAGATTCTAGAAGGCACATGACATGAGAAATAATGTCAGGGCCACTGTGGAAAATACAACCTGCCAGAACATGCTCAGTGTATTTGAGGAGCTCACTGACTAGTGATGAAGCAGATGTGAAACAGATGATTAGAACAGTCTGGAAACTTTCTATGAAAGCACTGAGGGGATTTCTTACTCTGCCCAGAGGTTTCAAGAAGATTAGAGGAGGCAGCCTGGGTCTTAAAGGATGAATAGGTATTTACCAAGCTGAAAAGCACAAGGGCACTGCATTTCAGGTGGGAAACAACAGGAGCAAAGTCACAATGAATTTCTGATGGAGGCGTCATGGCTCCTCTGAACATCTCTGCTTCTCCAGCTGGAGCGCGGTTCCCATGAAGACCACACAGGTATCTCTGCAGTGCCTCGCACAGTGCCTGCATCACCACTTCATGGTTTATGCTCATTCAGCAATTTCCCATGAATATAATTCACATCAGATGTAATTGTTTTTCTAGGCCTCAATGACAGGGCTGATATTAGCCCGATATGCATTTTAGCCATTTTTTTTTTTTCAAAATGGTCTAACCTAATATTATTTAGCTTCTTTGCAACCAAGTTCATCCCACGGTACCTCTATTTAAATAAGGAGTCATCTCATTGCTGGATTTCTTTAAGGCCAAGCATTTTACTAAACCTACTATACAATCTATTACCTGCAAACTTAAGCAAGATCATGATGGTCTTCCAAGAAGATGGTGTTTATTGCTCACTAGGGTCCTTTATTTTTCACCTCCATTCTCCACTCTCACTTTTGCTACACATATTGAAATTAAAAAGAGCTTATAGAAGACCAGGAGTGGAGCATGCAGAAGAAAGAAACTGTACTACACATGATTTTCCTTGACCTTAGCAATCCAGGAGGCAGGAAAGAAAATTATATGCAGTAAGACTTCCTGCCCATTAGTGTGTCAGAAATGCAGTATGTCTCCTCTTGGGGCCTCTTTTCCTCCTCAGGCTGTAGGTTTCTTGGTTCAGCCAGGATATTATTTTGGATTGTACAGTGGTAAATCACTTTGGCATTCATTTGAAGCTGCCTTGATTCAGTGTCTCAGACTATAATAAGTGCCTGTGGGTCTTCTGAAATCTAGTCCTTCATTCAGTGACTCATGGATAACACTGTATAGTTATAAAAGGAATAACCTATTTGAAGCATATACTGTTGCTTCCGATTGCTGGAAGGGAGCTCCCACCCTGCAGTTCTCTGTAGACTATGGCTCAAGTTGAATGAAAACTGTTAGTCTTGATTCTTAATGTCCCATAATGCTTTATTTGGTTGGCAAAACAAAGATAAGCAATCAACAAGTAAGTACAAAATTTTAGTTTGTGATTTTCCTTTTTTCTATTTATACATAGCAAAGCTGTGTCTTAATCCCCAATTTAAAATAAAATCTCTTTAGGGAAAGAGAGTTGTAAGTAAACTCTTAAATATTTGAAGCCAATACTTGGAGCTGAAACTTGCTTTGAATGGGTTTAAATATTTAAAAAATGTCACTGGGAAGTATATTGAATACGATAGTAAGACTGCTGATTGATTGTCCCAACCTTTTTTTTTTTTTAACCATTCTTTTGTTTCCCTCATGACTTAGTTTTGATTCCATAGTCCATCATTATGACCACGCACTTACTAGCACCTGAATTCTCTCCTTTATTTATTTGACTTATTTGTCTGGCAAAGCCTTGACCTTGATTAAGCCCCACCTTCTTTGTGCCTGCACTGGAGTGGTTGAATATTCCTGGAAAAAACATGCTAACTGGTTCACTTTAAGTCATGCCCACAGTCTCAGATGGGTACCAAAGGATGCCCAGTGAGCTTCGTGGTTTTGCTTTCCCCCCCTCACAACGATGCAATAACTTTCTTCTTCCCTCTCTCCCCTCCTTTTTTTCTTTCATTCCTTCTTTTTTTTTTGTAGAAAATAACATTTTATTGAAACAGTTTCTCAATTAACAATGGAGCAAAGTACAATTTGACTCAAACCTGCCCAACCAGCCTCAACTGCTAATGAAGCACTCAAGCATACAGAAGTGGAGGGGGTGGGGGTAGAACACTTAGGACCCTCTTTGCCAATGTGGCAAAAAAAAAAAAAAAGACAAAAGACAAAATGGTTGACACAGCCAGGTTCACCCTTGTCCTGGAGCTGGGGTGGCAGACCTAGATCCTGCTACAGATGGAATACTGGAGGACAGGCTCTCTAGGCTTTGCATGATGGGTGAGGGGCCCCCGACCAAGCAGAGCAATGCATGCAAGGAAGGCCAGCCCTGACCCTCTTCCTTCACCCACAAGGCCTGCCTCAAAGAGTGAGGTGGTATGTTTACATTCACACCATGGTCTTTCCTTTCTCCAGTGTCTTGGGATAGGGGCTCACACTAGAAAGCGCATTTTGGTCAGCCCAGAGAGGGGGAGTGGGTGAGGGTAAGGCTTGGTCTGGGTGGGGCAGAAGAGCAGGACATAGGGGGCAGGTCTTCACAGGAAGCTGGGGGACCAGGCTACTGGGAAAATGCAGATTTTGACAGTGCTTGCAGGATGCTGGCATCCCATGCCAACCACTCCACAAGGCTTTCCTGGGCTCAACATCCCACAGGTGGAAGCTCTGGGGCTTTCACACATCTCATTCCTTAGAGAGGCCATGGATTCCCTTTTTCATTTTGTCCTTGCCTCCTCCAGCCACTAGGAGCAGTACGTGTGGGTGGGAATACTTCCAGATATGCGTCAGCCAGTCGAGACGGAAGAGCTTTGGGCAAGTGGCAGAGAACTGCCCAACATGCACCAAGAAGCCCAGGAAACCCGTGGGAAGAGGGATGGGAAGGGGGATGGGAGTTGAAGGGAAAGAGAAGAACTTGGAGGCAGAAAAGAGCATAGATAGGCACTCGGGAACCAAACCCAGTAACTGAGGCTCTGTAGACCCTGGCCCAAAAAAGGACGTTGATTTCATGGTGGAAGAGGGAAGGAGAGAAAGAAGGATGTCCAGAGAAGATGGAAACACTCCAGAGTCACAGGACAGCCTTCCCGCTACCAGGTCTCCATCAGCCATTCTCTCAGCTACCCACAGGCAAAGGATCAGACACAGTAGTGATGTTTCCCAAATTTAGGGCCTGGATGGGTAAGGAAACCAGGCGATGGGACTGAGGAAAAAACAGTTTCAGTTTTTAACCACAGAGCGACTCCAGAAGGAACTGGTGAGCTGTCCCTTCCTTGAGCCCCTGAGGGCAAGACCAACTCCTCCCGCACCCTTGATGGTAAATAAGTAGAGATGGTAGGAGAAGGGGGTGGAGATGGACGGGGCATGTAAGGGGTTAGGTTCACCATTCTTCAAAGCTCGCCTCTGTCCTGTCGCCGCTCCAGGACCTCCTAACACTAGAGGCTGAGATCCAGTCTCTACTTTCTCAGGTTCTGAAATGGGCTTTGCATCTTCCGTCTGCACTGCTGCAGGTTTGACCTTCTCCCTCTGGTCACTGGTATTGGCATTGAGAGGAGGTGCTGACCTGGTCCCGTTCTTGTCCTTGGGCTGGGGCTGGGGCTTGGCAAACTTGGCCTTATTGAGCAGATACTATACCTCACAGCCCATCTGGCCTCAGTGTTTTTTGAGAGCAGCACAGTGAACAGTAAACATGGTAAAGAAGTAGGTAGCGTAGCACGTTAGCAGGTGGTGAGTGGTATGGCAAAGGAAAATGTGGAACACAGTAAGGGTGTGAGAGTACTGGGGCAGGGGCAAGGGAGGAATCTTAGATAGGCTGTTGGGTAGGGGGCTCATTTGTCCCAGGCCTTGAATAGGTGAAGGAGTTAGCCCACTGCGACTTCACACTGTCATCTCGCCTCTCAACCCTCGCACCTCCTTTTTCTGCATCTTTCCCCCGTGCCCTCCCACAAGCTCTGCTGATAACCTTGTGTATGCTTTGATAGAGAACAGAAGCAATCAGACAGGATCTCCCGCACCTCTCCGCACTCTCTGCCTCTCCTCTTGTTACTAGGCGTGAAGTGTCTTGTCTGCTGCTGTCCCAGGAGCTCTCCTGTGATGCGTGAAATCGCCTCTCTTTTCACCTCTCAAGGACTTTGCTCCTGAAGTTGTCTCCTCTCTACTCCGTCATTGCAAACATACTTCTGTAACTCATATCCTAAGAAGAAAAGTCCCTTGACCCCGTATTCTCTTCTAACGACCACCCCCTTTCTCTTCTGCCCTTCACAGAAAAACTTCTCAAAAGATTAGTCTAGTGTCCTGTCACATTTCCTCACGTACCATTGCCTTTTCAAACTACTCAGTCCGGGCTTTCTCCCTCCCCATTCCACAGAAACTGCTTCTATAAAGGTCACCTGTGACCAAATCCAGGAGTCTTGCCATCTCGGTTACTGGCCTGCCCAGCAGCTGCTCTGCACATGGCGGATCCTTCCCTCCTTGAAAAACATTCTTGGCTGCGGAGACATCTCGTGATTTTCTGGATTTTTTCCTACTTCATTGGCCCTCTCTCCATCCCCTTGGCTCACCCTCCTCTTCTGTTTGATCTCTAAATATTATTAGAAGGTCTTTAAACTTGATTGAGTCCCCTTTTGTTCTATGTGTCTATCTCCCTGTGACCTCACCCACTACCATGGCTTTATGTAACTGCCACATGTCACTCAAGGCTTTGTCATCTCAAAGGCTTCGGACATCAGGGTTTACTTCTTGATCTCCACATGGCAGGGGCAGAGAAGGGACACTGCTCTTTGTAGTTACTAGGGACCCAGCATAACAGAAGCTTCATCTAGACACTTGCCTCTGTGGCAGGGAAAGGCAAATCTCATACTAGCCTTCAAGGCTCTGCTCACAGCTTAATGGCTGAAGCTCATCATATGGCTCTGGTCTACCACAGTAGGCCAGGAAGCACAGACTCCTGTGTCCCAAAGGAAAGAAGAACCAGGTGCCAGGGACACACAAATGACTGCCACACAACATGGTTGCAAATGCGTTATGTTACACACATGTGCGTGGGCACATGCATGCGTGCACGCATACACACACACACACACACACACACACAAACACACACACACACAAGGAATCTTCAAAAATCCATGGAAGGATTTGTTCAATTTCTCTACAACTTTTTGAAGTACCCCCATGTGTGTGTACACAGGTTAGCCCTGTAAAGTAGGCAAGGGTAGTTATATAAGCATTATGCTAAAGAGGAAGTGATATGAATGAAGGTATATCTATCAGTTAGATTTCTCTGTTATTAAAAATATATGATTAGAGTATGATGTTGTAACACCAGGATCAAGGGTTTGGATCCCCATACTAGCCAGCCACCCTCCCCCAAAAAGAAATCATATGAGCCCCACTTCTTGACAGTTTTCTCACAACCTTCAGGTAAAAAACACTGTAAACTATACTGATACAGGCACTGACCATCCTCTAATTTTGATCAGCAGTCCACCAAGAGATAAATATAATTGGCCTGGGAGAAATGTCATAAACTTTTCCAAGTGCATTAGAAAATATTTCCAAAGTTAAACTGCTTCTTCATGAGCAGCAAACACCCAACTCTTCTGTCCTTTCTGGGTCATACTTATTTCATGGTTGTTAATTGCCACAGCTTCCTGAGGGCATAATGACACATGGGTTGCTGACTGGGTCATAACTGTGGACAGTTATCAGAGGGCTGATCATTTTTGATAATGAAAAGCATAACCATGATGATAATAGTTGTTCCCAAGTTTACCTGAATCTGCTACACCATCTTGAAGGAGTAGGGGAAATGTTATGATGGTCTGTAACAGGTGAAAGGAATTGGGGAATTTTACAGATCAAAACTGACATTGCTTACTTTTAAAGGAGAGATTTAGTACTGCATGGTGGGAGCATCTACAAAAGCAGCATTTTCTCTCCCAGTGGTCATTAGACCAAATTCTGTTCATATGAATCATATTATTTGTAGTTAGTATAATAGTTGCTCTGCTGAATTGTGAGTTCCCCAAGATCTAGGACCATGTCTTAGTCTTCTTTATATCTCTAGGGTCCAACATAGTACCTATGCACTAGGCAACATAGCACATACTGGTCAAGATTATCCTTAGGTGTTTGTTGAATGACTTTATGAGTGTTGTGTTGTGAGGTAGGTAAAACATTTGCTTTATATAACAGATATACTGCTTTTCTAAGAAGGTGATGGAGGAAGGTATTTTATGTCAGTGTGTATTGATTAGCACTATGCCCCAGATATAATTCCTCTTCCTGGTGGCCTTATGGACAGACGTGGCCATTTGAACATTTCTATACAATGGGCTGGGCACAGGAGTGGTATATGTCCTTATGAGACCCTCTGTGCTCTGCCTTCCCTCTGACAGGGGACCCATCAGCAGGAACCACTAAGTCACTAAAGTGAACTGACCTGCAATGGACATGACACATGAACAAGACATAAACCTTTATCATAGCATCAGCCAATAGAAATACTGTAATTTTAAATTTTCCAGTAGCCACATATGACTATAAAAGGTAAAAAACAGATGAAATTAATTTTAATAATATTTTATTTAATAGGTATAAAATATTACTATTTAAACATATAATCAACATAGAAATCATTGAGATATTTTACATTCTTTTTGTGTATGTATGCTAAGTCTTCAAAGCCTAGCGTGTACTTTCCACAGACAGCACATCTCAGATTGAACTAGCTATATCTCACGTGGTTGGTAGCCACATGTGACAAGTGGCTACCATATTGACAGTACAGCTGTACCATTTTAAGTCACTGATATTTGGAGGTTATTTGTTGCTGCAGCATAACTTAGCCCATCCTGACTACTACAACAAACATTTATTTTCCTCAGATACCCTGATGCAGTAAGTTTGATGTCGGGATCACTAGGGTTGATGCAGAGTTGCCAGTAGCATGTTGCATCAATATTCACTTAATGGCAACACAGAGAACCTCTGATGAAATGTGTGAGGACTTATGCTTAGCTCCTCAGCACTGGGCATCTCCTGATTGTGACCTAGAGGCAGGGATTACTTGTGTTTCTCATAAATTTAACCACATTGAAACCTTTGTGGTGGCAAGGAGACAAATTTTTTTCTGTCTTATAATAGTGTTTTAACAAGGTAATCAGTAATTCAAGAAAGCAACTCATAGTCTGAATTCCAGGATGTTTATAAATTAATTTAAGAAACATTCATTCTTTTTTTTTTTTTTTTGTCTTTTTGTCTTTTTTCGTGACTGGCAACGGATCGCAACCCTCAGTGTCGCGCCCGTACCGGACCTGGACCGGCAACGGGATCGCAACCCTCGGTGTTGCCCCCGCTCCTCGCTCAGCCAGTGAGCGGCCGGTCTGTATGTGGGATCCGAACCCTTGGCGGGAGCGCCGCCGCGCTTCCCAAGCGGCGCACTGCTACAGTGCGCCACCGGGCCGGCCCAAGAAACATTCATTCTTAATGACTATGTGCTTAGTGACATACTGGGTGCTGAGAATGCAGCTGTGGAGAAGCTGTACAGTCTCAGAGAGACAACGAAATATATAATTATAGCATTAATTAATTGTATTATAACTTGCATTAGTTTTATATCACTGCAGAAGAGAGTACTTCAAACTTAGAGGTTTCAAACAATCTCTGTTTTTGCTCCCACAGTTTCTGTGGGTCAGGAGTCCAGGTAGCTCAACTGGATCCTCTGATCAGGATCACTACAAGGCTTCCCTCGGGGTGTCAGCATTCTTTCCTGGAGCTCAGGGTCCTCCTGCGTGGTTACAGGATGAGCATTGCCATTTACTTGTTGGCAATCAGCCAAGGACTGCCACTGAAAATTCTTTGCCTTCATAGGCCTTCTTATAACACAGTGGCTTATTTCTTCAGAGCCAGTAGGAGAACCTTGCTGACCTCTTTTAAGGATTCACTTGATTAGTTCAGATCAATCCAGGATAATTTTCCTTTTGAGGAACTCAAAGTCAACTGATTAGTATGCTAATCACAGGAGTGATATCTCCTTATATTCACAGATTCCATCCACTCTCAGGAGAGGTGCTTATTCAGGGAGTGTACCTGGGGATACAAGGGGGGATGTGAATCTTGGGGGTCATCTTAGAAGTCTGCCTGCTGCGTGACTTGAGACCTGAAGGAGAGTGAACTTGTCAGGCAGAGAAAGCAGCATGTGAGAAGACCCTGAGACTGTTAGGACCTTAGCAATTTGGGAAGAAGAAGAAATAAGCCCGATGTGCTGACCTAGAGAGAGGAAAAGTGGCGCAAGATAAGGGAGTGGCTAGACCATGCATTGGCCACTTCAGTGATCTTCCAGAGAGCCATGAGAAACCATGGATTGCAATGCATTTTTAAAGACATCTCTGATGTTGGTGAGAATAGACAAGGCAAGAATGAAATGGAGGGAGCCCAGCTGTGGGGCTGTTGTGGCATTCAAGGAGACAGGTGCTGGTGGCTTGGAGGACGGTGGCAGTAGAGATGAAGAGAAGTGGACAGATTGGAGAGAAATGTGAAAGAATCAGTAAGACTTGGTGATTAATCGGTTATGGCATAAGGAAAAAAGGAGAAGTTAAAGATGACTCCTGAACTTGAGCCCCTGGGTAGATGGTTATGCATTTTCCCAGAATCTGGGAGCACTGAGAAGAGGAGCAGTTTTGCCAGAGAAATGGACCCAGTGAGACAACTGAGGGCAGATATTATGTTGGCCGTTGGCTATACTGATCTGGAACTCAGAAGAGCTGTCCAGGCCAAAGATAAGAATATTGTGGACATCTGATGATAAGTGGCATCTAAAGCCATTGGGAAAGCATGAGATCATCCAGGGAGGACAGGCAGTATGAGACTAGAGCCTGGAGGGAGTCCTCAGGGAACTCTCATCTAAGTCTGCTGGGGAGGAGTGAGTGATTCCACACACCTAGTTCTTATCACTGATTCTCTTTAGCGGGAATGAATATTGTAACCATTTAGGAACATACAGTACCTCAAAGGCTTCTCTCCACCAGAGCACAGTAACTGTACGTGTGTGTGTGTGTGTGTGTGTGTGTGTGTGGTAGAGAGGGAGATGCATCAGAATCACAGAATCAGCTGAAGAGCTTTTTGGACTGTACTCACAAATTCTGATGTGTCCCTTAAGGGACCCAAGAATAATAGATGCAAAAAAGCCTTTTTTAAGAGACATATGGCCTCATTTTTAAGAGAAAATTGAAGCTCCAAAAAGTACAAGTCACTTGCCAAGTGACATACAGCTGGTTAGATGGCGGCCCCACTGAGAGCGGTTGAAATTGCTTGGCGATAATTTCAAGCACGTTAATCCTCCAGGAATGTACATTACTCCATCAGTTTCACAGACTGGATTTCAGACACATCAAGAAATACTAGCATTAGCTATGAATTGCCAGATCGTCCACCAAGCATTCAGTAACTATGGGAGGAAGAAGGAAATTCTCACTTATTGAGAATTATTCTTACTTATCCCACTTACTACACAACCATGTCAGCTTCAGAACAATCCTGCAAAGTGGATATTGTCTTCCACATTTTACAAGTGAGGAAACTGAGGCTTTTGAATTAAGTAACGTGCCCAGCCAGAAATACACAGGGAGTGAGTGGCAGGACCAAGCTTCAAGTTTTCTCTTACCACTAGCCTTACATTAATTTTAGGATTTTAGAGGGAACCATACTCACCATACTTTGGATTCCAATACGTAACAAACATTTCTCAAAAAAATAAGATGACAATGGAATTGAGTGCGTGAGCAAATGCATTCGTGTGAGCCCCAGCTTTCCTCTTGTGGAGGAGCAGTGCTGAAGCCACTGCTCCACTCCTTACCTGGTGTGTGACCTTAGCCTAGGTACCAGACCTCTTCGTGCTTTAGTTCCTCATCCGCAAAAAATTAGAACAATAATAATGCCTGCCTCATAGGGTGGTGTGAAGAGTAAAGGATGTGAGGTATACAAAAGCTCTGAAGCACTATCTAACACGTCGTAGCACTATGTACAGCTCTTCCCACCTCTGCCTCTACTACTCCTTTGTGTTCACTATGACTTTTTTCTCATCCAAGAGTTTTATTTGAGTTGCCCAATGGAAATTAATGTCTCCTTTTGACCCAGAAGTTTAGGGTTTTGCTGTGTTCTCATAATAGCATAGTTATGAGAAAGTGATATCAAGGTAATTACCTAAGGGGATACAGAGTGGCTGCCCTGTTTCAACCCTTCATGCTCAATAAATTGAAATGTCAAGCATATTTATGCCTCAGGGCCTTTGCCTTTTACTCTTCTTGCTGCTCTCTCCTTGTATAATGGAACAGTCTTCAGCGCTTTCTTCAGGTTTCTGTTCAAATGTCACCTTATCAAAAGGCCTGTTCACACCACTCTGTCTAAAATAGACTCTCTTTTCCACCATTACTTTCTATTTCCTTACCTTCTTTATTCTTCAAAGCACATCATCAAAAATGTTACATATCTATTTATTGAAGTTCTCTCTTCTCAATGGTACTTGAATTCCGAGAAAGCACGGAGTTTGTTTTGTTCATAGCTGTATTTCCAGCACCTAGGACAGTGCCTGGCACATCATAGGCCCTCAGGAAGGGTTTGTGGGTATATTAGTCCGTTTTTGTGTTGCTCTAACAGAATACCTGAGGCTAGGTAATTTATAAAAAGAGGTTTATTTGGCTCATGATTCTGGGACAGCTGCATCTGCCGCAGGCCTCAGGCTGCTTCTCATGGCAGAAAGTGAAGAATACAAGCAGATCACATGGTGAGAGGAAGCAAGAGAGAGGGGAGGTGCCAGTGTCCTTTAAATAACCAGCTCTCATGGGAACTAATAAAGCAAGAACTCACTCACTACCCCCACCCCCCAGGGAGAGCATTAATCTATTCAAGAGGGATCCACCCCCATGACTCAAACAGCTCCCAGCACTGCCACACTGGGGATCAGATTTCCACATGAGTTCTGGGAGGACAAAACATCCAAATTCCATCAGTAGGATAGATGAATGGATGAGTGAGTGAATGCTAAATTACAATTCACATAATGGATTCAGGTCATCTGCAAAGACCACTGTGATTTTCAGGTACATTGTCTGACAAGTTTGGGACAAACCAAGTGTTTCCAGCCCCTCCTACTGCAGGTGAAGGTGCTGTCATCTGTCCAGTTTCTCAGGCAAAACAACCTGTGTATCGTTCTCGATGCTGGATTTTTTCTCACTGTCCTCACTTGGTCGATCACAAGTCCTTTCACCTCTACCTGCAACAGATCTCAAGTCTGTCCATTTCTCTCCTTGTCACATCCACCTTCTGGGTCCAGCCACCATCTTGTCTCACCTGGACTACTGGAATAACTGCCTTATTGAACCTTCCACTCCTGTGTTCCCTTTGGATCACTCTGTAGAGAATATTCAACATATACTTTCAAGTGATCCCTGCCTGTAACCCATTACTGACTTCCTATTGACCCTAGAAAATAAAATACAAACTCCCTACCACAGAGTTCCTAACACATAGTAGTCAGTTAATGAACGATTTTGAGTGTTGTTGAATGAATGACTGTCATAGAGGAACCTGTAGGAGGTCCTGAAGACACTGGGGGGACAGGAGACAGGAATTGGGGGCTTGGCTCTCAGAGTTTCTTTGGGTTGAGACTTGTATTCAAAGACTAGTAAATCCTTCCTAGATACTGATTCTGTATTTTTCACCTTCCTGGGTTATAATTTGTTTAAGTAGGAATGCTGTGTTCTTCCCAGCAGCACCAATATGATGTGGCTCCTCTTGGAGATAATATCTAACATATTTTTAGATGTACTATGAGCACCTTACCTATATCATGCCATTTAATACAATTCAATAAGGTAGGAATTGCTATAATTTCCCATTTTACAGTTGAACAAACTGAGGCACAGAGAGGTTAAATAGAGGTCCAAGATCACAGAGCTGGTAAGAGGTAGACATATGAATATGAACATGTGCAGTCCAGCCTCATGGTCTGCATTCCTAACTAACCTCTATAGTACACCTTCCCGTGTAGCTCTCTACCTGTAGTCTCTCCTGTGGGGACCTCCCCCAATTCTTTAAGTATCATCTGTATCCTGGCCACAGACTTATCTCTTATGGCCTCATTTTTATCTCTGGCCCAGACTTCTGCCCTGAGTTCCAGATTCATTTCTCTAACTACTCACAAGACATCTTCTTGGGCATCTTGAACCTAACATTTTCAAAACCGAGTTCATGATCTACCTCTATACCCTCATTCCCACATCGGATTTCCCTCAATTCCATCTTCTTTGTAAATGGTAAAGAAGTGGACACGTGTACATACATCTCTCTTTGAGAGATGGATTGCTTGCATTAGATAATGGCATGCTATTTCTTCTTTTGCCTTGTTGCCTTATCTAACCTTCCTTTGCTAAATTGTTGCATATGAAGGCAAGGACGGTGATTCACATATCTTTGCATTCCTAGCATCTAGCACATAGAAGGTGTTCAATATATTCTTGTTGCATAAAAGGAAGAAGGAAGGTTTTCTGTGAATCTTATCTATTTGTATTTCAGATAGTTCCATGCTACTTGTTAATTTCTCCAGTCATTCTTCTAATGATATTTTCCTAAACTTCTCTAAATGGTCATTTTCTTTTCCTCAAAGTTCTAACCTAAGGGATTTTTAATGCAATTATACTAGTGAAAAAGCTCTATGTTTCATAAAAATTAATTTTCATTTCTCTTCACTTTGGCACTTGCGCACTTGGATTTATGTGGAAAAGAATACTTAATAATGAGGAAAGACCTATTTGGAAACAGCAGCATAATCTTTCAACAGTAGAGAAAAGAGTGATATATGGACCATATAATTAGCAATCATCTATTTCACATTTATTTTTCAGCGGTGAAGTTCAGAAGGCATTTAATAACAAACAGTAGGTCATGCCTTCTTAGTTTCTCCTTGAGAAAGGAGAATAATAAGCCCATACACTAAATTTTTTCTCTTAAGTATGTAAAAGGGACACACACATGCACGCACACACAGACAGACAGACACACACACACACAGACACACAAGACCATGAATAGATATTCATCATCATTTGAGGGAATTCAGTTAATGTTTCTCTCAAGATAATCAAAGTAACTTTTAATAGCCCCAAGTCAAATCTCATTTCATCAGTAGCTAATTTTGCTTTAGACCATGGAGTCTCTGTTTTTATCACTTTGTTTTTTAAAATAATGAAATTCTTTTAAGATTAGTTTGTATAAACTGATAAAGGGACAGTTCAGAGAATATGCATCTTAAATACATATACAAAACCATGGATTTAAGTAAACCTTAAAAGTTATTAGATATAATTCATGAGGGAGTCAAGAGATACGAGTATGGAATCAGCTTTGCCTGGGATAAAGTCTGTGCTTCAGTTTGGATGTGATCGAGTCACTTGACCTGTTCCTCTCTCCTCTAAGAAATCGGAGGAAACCTCTCTCACAAGATTTGTGTGTGAAGGGCCGGCCCGGTGGCGCACTGCTACAGTGCGCCGCTTGGGAGCGCGGTGGCGCTCCCGCCGAGGGTTTGGATCCCACATACAGACCGGTTCCCGCTCACTGGCTGAGCGAGGTGCGGGTGCGACACGGAGGGTTGCGATCCCGTTGCCGGTCCCGGTCCGGTACGGGCGCGACACTGAGGGTTGCAATCCATTGCCGGACACAAAAAAAGACAAAAAAAAAAAAAAAAAAGATTTGTGTGGGAAAAATATGAGGGAACTTGTAAAAGTACGTTGACAATTGCAAAGTACAATCGATCAATCAATCAGTCAAGTGATGGTGTTATTATTGTTATTATGGGAATAATAAGAAAAATAAAGTTATTTTTATCAGGATAAACAAATCAAAATGGCTATGCTTTTATGCAGAAAATGGTTGCGATCCCACATTAGAATTTTAGTTGGCTCAGTATGTGTTCAGATAATGAACCTGGCTTTTCCACACACAGAAATGTTGTATTTAAAATGTTCCTTAAATGGAAAATTTTAGTGTAGTCTCTTTAATGATTTCATAGATTCATAGGATATTTCTGAAATGCTTATTATTCCACAAGATTGTTTATTTTCTGTAAAACTAGTGGTTGGTAAATTGGCACAAGTATGCTATAAGCATCATATTCTGCTCTAAATCAAGGTTCATTGGATTCCATGAATCAATCACATTCCCATACGCTGTCTCCCTGTGTTGCACGGTTTCACTCTCTCTCTCATGGGAAGACAAAAGAAAAAACAATGGCAAGTATAGGACATTGTAAGAAAGCTAGGTGCATTTAAAGATTTCCCTAATAAAATTTCTCAGTGAGGAAGCCACAAAACCTTTCCAGACTCTGAAGTGTATCTTAATATAAATAAAAAGACCTAGTTTTAGGAAATATAGTCTTTCTTCCGTTTTGTAACTAGGAAAACTATACTATATGTTGAGGAGCACGTGGTAATCTTTTCCAAAGCCCAACAAATGCTCAGCTGAAAAGCTGAGACTGTCTCAGATCACCGAGGCATCAGTGCATCCGCAGGCATGAATGAGACAGGACTGACGCTGTGTGTATGTGTGATGTTTCTGTGTGTTCTGTACAGGTGTTGCAGCCCATGGGCTCATTCATGTCACCCTGACTACTTAGCTTTAAGCACCTGTGCGGGGAGGATGGAATGTAATAAGTTATGGTATTAGTCCATTTCTGATGCTATAATAGAATACCTGAAACCGGGTAATTTATAAAGAAAAGAGGTTTATTTGACTCGATTCTGGGACAGCTGCATCTGGTGTGGGCCTGAGGTTGGTTCTACTCATGGCAGAAAACAGCAGACAGCCGGCAGGTACAAGCAGATCACGTGGAGAGAGAGGAAGAGGGGGGGGGGAGGTGCTAGGGTCTTATAAACAAACAACCCTCGTGGCTAGATAACTCATTTGCTACCCCACCCCCAGGGCATTAATCTATTCATGAGAGATCCACCCGCATAATCCAAACCACTCCCAACATTGCCAAGTTGGGGGTCAGATTTCTGCATGAGTTTTGGGGGGACAACACATCCAAACTCTGTCAGTTACTAAACAAAAAACCAGATTTTACTGAGACAACGCACTGGTCATCACGTCTTCATCTGCTCCTGGCTTGCCCATTCCCTGGGCAGGTGTTCATTTGCAGTAACCCGTTGTGTTAGCTCCAAGAGTCACTTCATTGACAGTCACTTCTTGCTTCACAGGACTCACAGCATTCACCCAGGTCAGCTCTAACTGTTCACATTTCACTAACTGTTTTTGTGGATTAGAGAAATATTGGTTGTGTGCTCCCTCTGTACCAGGCACTGTTCATGGCCTGGAGGATTCAACCATAAACCACAGAAACATTCCTTATCCCCAGGTGGGTTACACTGCTTGTCCCAAGCTGGAAGATAAAACTTCATTTCAGCCTGAACGGCCAAGAAAGTTTAATTTTTCAGATTGATAGCCCCCTACCATTTAGGAGATGGGTCCTGGCCCTCCTACGCATGGGAAATTCAGCATCACACCAGAGTCCCTGAGAACATTGTAGTTGACACCCGTTTGATTTTCATAATACCTTGATGAGTTCATATAAATTAAGTACAGTATGTATAAGCCCAGCAAGAAGACCCTGAATTAGTATGAGAAATGAATTGCAATTGTACGTCATCTGCAATTTAAAAACAATTCCCTAGACTGCAGATTTGTTCCAGATAGAGCATAAAGTTGAGCTTCTTTTTTGTCAGCTGTGCAAAAAAAAAAAAAAAAAGAAAAGATTGTTTATAAATGCTAGTATAAAGAGAGTTTAGTCACAAAATCCTAACACATCTTTTCACATTCTTAAGCTATGAAAACTTAAGTGACATGCAGCATGAGAAAGAGAAGGATAAACAATTGGCCACTTTAGTGCCTTAAAATGTTTTAGCTCACTGTTTTCTCGCCTTCTTTCTGCCTCCCATGACCCAGGCCTCTTCCTGGAGGCAACTTCTGAAGGGAATTCTCCTAGTTGGTTCTTCATGTTCCTTCAGTGAGAGGCATAGACCAAAACCTGTTGGGTGGTTATCAGGGTGTAAAGTCCTAGGTTTACTTCCCTGTCTAAGTTCTGTGTTGATAAATGCCCTGAAGGAGGCAAAGGTTTTGGTCCAGAGAACACAGCTTTTGCATAAAGCTTTGCCTGGCATCCCCCAAGGTTTAAATCCTTCCATCTCCACCAGTAGCAACTTTTGCTTTTGCCTGGGTGACTGAGAGCCATTCTCCTCTCTGCGTTTGCCACAACTCTCTCTAGAAGTTTACTCTTCGTACAGTAGCTCCAGAGATCTTTGACAACTTAAATCAAAATCGCTTCCCAGTGTTTCTAGAATACAGTTCACTGTCTTGTGGCCTGTGAAAGGCTGTATACTCTGGTTCCTGCGCACTTTCTCAGTCTCTTCTCCTGCCGTTCTCTGCATACTTAATATGCCTCGGTCACTCTACTCATCCTTCTGTCCCTTGAACACACCAAGCAATTTCTCAACTTCAGGTCTTTGCACCCGGAATATTCAACCCATACTCTTCACCTGGCTGGCTGCTTCTCCTTTAGGGCTCAGCTCACATGTCACCTCCACAGAGAGGCCTTTCCTTGACCCCTTGTTCAAAGTAATGTGTGCGCCCTCCCCATAACTTTTTCTCCCATTACTTTGTTGTCTGTAGAACACTCATTATCATGTAAGTTTATCCCTCTCTTTTAAACTTGTTTTTGCCTATCTTATTTCTTTAAAATAATTTTGCAGAGGCCGGCCCGGTGGCGCACTGGATAGTGCGCTGCTTGGGAAGCGCGGCGGCGCTCCCGCCCGAGGGTTCGGATCCCACATACAGACCGGTTCCCGCTCACTGGCTGAGCGAGGCGCGGGAGCAACACTGAGGGTTGCGATCCGTTGCTGGACACGGAAAAAGACAAAAAAAATAATAATAATAATTTTGCAGAATGTAAATGCCATTCATACCTCTCTTGTTCACAACTGGGTCTCCAGGGCCTGACACACAGTGGGATATTTGTTGAGAATATGTGCATACTTAAGGGCCTGGCTTATAGCTGAAGAATGCCCCAAATCGTAAACTCCATACAAGTTCGTGCATTCTAAGTTCCAACTCGATTTAAACCATGGGAGACTTGGATATACTTTTCAATTTAGTTTCTTTTTTCTGTTTCAGTCCTCTCTAATAAATAGTGACATTATCTTTGTGAAGTTGCATGCCCCATGGGAAGTCCTTGGAAGATATGCAGAGCAAATGAATGTAAGAATGCCTTTCAGGTAGGTGTAAATGTATTTCCCCCACTCTCTCTGCTGCCTCACTGTACATCTAATGTTCTCCTTTCTTGGAACAAATAAAACTGAAATGCAGACTGCAAATTTTCTCCTATTAGAGGAGAAAATCTTTCAAATGTTTAGGAAATGCAAGTAAGTCTTCATGGCCAATAAAGATTTCATGACTTTATGAAAATTTCTGGCTAGTTCAGTCCTTAGTGTGTAGAAATTTCAAATGCCTGTGATAAAGAAGCATTTTGCAAGTGGTATTTTCATTTCCAAAGTGCCATTTTTAGAAGTCCTCTGTACTGCTGCTTTGAATAGCCAGACCCCAGGCATTAGTGGCATAGAATATATTTATGCTCCTTTCTGACCAGTCCCTTCCAGAAAAACATTAAAATCTGCCTCCATAGAAACAACTTCAACAAATTTCATGAAAATGTGATCTACTTTTTAAAAATTAAAAAGTCGTAAATACTGTGCAAACACAATTATTGGTATTTGTTCCAAGGGGAATAGAAAATACTTTGGGTGGATTGCTTAGTTATTTAAAAGGATTAATTTACCTTTGTCTCACAGTGATTATTTTTATTTTCCCTATGGATTAAGGAAAAATGATCTTCATTTGCTACTTAGAAATAAAATAAAGCATTAAACCTGAAATTATAAATGCCAAGATACTCATAGGTGGGAGGGTCCATAATGGAATCTCCTAAAGGAGGTGAGAGGATTTAATGCCAAGGACAATTTCAGTGGGACTTAAAAAATTAAGTATTTTGGCTTATAATTTGCCAGTAAGACCAAGTCAGACAAACAGGAATTGAGCAAACTGAGACCCATTCTACCATTAAAGCTCTTAATGAGCTGTGGCAACTTATGGAGACAAAGAATCAGCTACATTCATAGAGACAGAGAGAGGAGCTAGGGACACGTTTAGAGAAGGGCAATTTCCATTCACAGGCCTGTAATATATCTCCATGGTGCATCTTATTTTCTTTGTTTACTGGTCTTTATATCCTAATTCTAAGTCAAAATAGAAGCTGAAATTTCTAGCATCTGTTTTCCTGGAGGCAAAATTCTCAAAGTAAATAAATATAGTTCTAATTTTATGATTTATTTTTGTATTTAAAATGTTAAAAAGGAAATGTGAGAACTCAAGAATTTAAAAACAGAAAAGAAAAAACATGTATCCACTGAGAAAGAATATAAATTTAGTTTTCATAGAAAATTGTTACACTATCATACTTAACTAAACCAGTTCTTTATCAATTAAGTAACAACTATCTAATATAATTAATACCATATTACACCTAAGAACCAAAAGGGAAAGAAACCACTACAAAATATGCCTAGATAGAAATTGATACCTCCTCCACGGTATAAACCTCACTAAACCTTCTGCCAAACACAATTCTGTAATAAAGAACCCAAGGAGATTGCGGAAAATAGAGCAGTGATAATGCAAGGATTGCAAATCGTAAGGGCCTGGCCACATCATAGATAATACTTCTGTATGCCCATTACATAGCAGAAAAGGGCTGCGTCAAGCAACATTAATACTTTTCTTATATAGCATTAAGAAAATGTGACCCAAGCAATTAAACAAAATTGAATGTGAATAATAATCTTTTTAGATGTAGGAATTCCTGCAGGACAACAATTTTAGGAGAAGATACTGTTAATGTATAACACTAATTGGCCTCATTAATACTGATGTGGTTTTACCTAAGCATAGTTTTACTTGCTAGAACCTGATCCATTTAAAATTCATGCTATTATCTTGTCCACAGTCTCAGACAAATAACTCTAGCCTAAGGAGATATATGCATTTCCAAAGGAGAAATAATTCTCCTGTCATATCATTTCAACAAAGTGTACAAACATCAATCTGGGTGAATTTAAATGCCCCCAAAGAATCTTATATGTATTTATTGTTTTCTGTAGACCGCATTTCTGAATCCCCAGTTTAGTCTGCTAAGAATTTTATCCCTACAATGTTTAAAAGGAAATTGAACAATCAGTTTCTTATGAGAAATTGTCAACAAAACCTGCTTCATATATACCTTTATGTCCATGGATATAGTTTTTTAAAAAATTAATAGACTTTACTTTTTAGAGCATTTTTAAGTTTACAGAAAATTGAGAAGATGATAGAGCATTCCAGTATATCCCTTCTCCCCCAATTCACAGTTTCCTTTTTATTAGCATCTTGCCTTAGTGTGGCATATTTGTTTATGTACCAATATTGATACACTATCATTAATTAAAGTTCAAAGTTTACCTTAAGGTTCACTCTTTGTGTTGCATAGTTCTCTGGGTTTTTACAAATACATAATGTCATGTATCCACCATGGCAGTATCATACAGAATAGTTTCACTGCCCTAAAAATCTCCTGTGCTCCACCTATTCATCCCTACTTCCCCTGGCCCAAACCCCTGGCAACTGCTGATCTTTCTATTGTCTCTATAGTTTTGCCTATTAAAAACATGGATATGTTTTCCATTTTCCAAAAGTGAGATAGTTCAGTAACAGTTCAAAATATACATTCACGGCATCAGTTTCATTACTTCTCCAATGGTTGAAGCCTGAAATAAGGAAAGGGAGATTGCATTTTTGCAAAGCATCTAATACATGTACTCTTCATTCAGACTACACACAGAATTTTAATTTTTAATATTTTTAAAAATGTAGATAGACAGTAATATGGCAAAATGCTTAAGTGCGAGTTTTAAACATTTTTTTTTTCAGGATCCCTTGGTTTTACCTGTTGAATTCACCTATCACCAGGGCCAGTGGTTAGGCAGTGTGCCCCAGTGTGGTTATTTACAGCTGAGTATTGATGCTGATAAGTTAGTGTCCTTCTCGTACTGGTTGTAAAATATATATTTTTATATTGCTCTTGTCTATATCATAAGAGAACTGTTATGTAAACTTAAAGTGCTATATAAACATTAGTTGTTATGATAGTGTGCCCATTAAATTATGTATATTTCCCATAATCCATCTCTGCATTTCCCTGGGGAAAAAAGCTGACCTCGGCTGAATCTGTGCAAATACCTCCTGATCATCACTCTGCACGTGTTTTGTAGGTGAGGAGCAACCATAAAAATTATGCTAATGAGGAGAGGAAGAAATATCAAAGGAAACTGTTTCATAAGGTTCCATGACTCCAAAATGCATGCCCTGTGTTCCCACCACATTTCTCACTGTTAATCTCTTTTTAGTTTTTTCTTCTTCACCTCTTACAGGCTTCTATCTTCAATCTCCTTTCCTTCCTTGCTAGTTCAAACTGTAACTGACGATGGGTTTTCTTCTCGACTGGCTTCATTTTTGCTGTTCTTCCAGGAGAAAAATCTATTACCTGCCCCGTCGGTACAAGTTCATGAGCAGGTTAGTAGCATGCTCTGTCACAATGGGGTTTGTTTGTCTGTTGGCCTGTGTACTCCAACAATGACAAGGAGGTACAAGCTGGGGAAGATGGGCCTTTGGGAAAACTGGCTTCCACGTGGGAAAACTGCCTTCCATGCACATTCTAAAAATAGCTGTTTTAGCTTAGCCTGACAAAGAAGGCAAAGATGAAAAGGTTCCCTCTCAGAGTCTTCCCTATAACTGCTTCACACTTGGGAGGATGCAGTTCACCTGAAGATGTGTTGGGGACTGTTGTTCTTTAGCCCATTCTCTGGATAACTTACAAAAATCTTGGTCATTCAGAGCATCTTTGGCCTGGGTATTATTTAGTTCCATACAAATTCCTTCCTCCACTATATATAATTTGAAAGCTTGAAGTACAGATTGTCAGCCTATCAAAAAGTTGATGGCTACTTGGCCCCGCAAGGGTGAGGCCCTCCTACATTGGTAGTATTTTATTAATAAAATATGCAGATATATGAGCTCACTCCAGAGACCTTCCTACTCCCTTTTTTACCAAAAAAAAAAAAAAAAAAAAAAAAAAAAAAACCCCCACTGGATGAAGATTGCATTTACCATGCTTTGTAGCCTTCCAAAGCTTGTTTTTCCTTGTTGCTTTCTGAAAAGCTGGGGAGGTGGGGGACACCTTAATGAGGATATCTTCTAATTAGATTCTGTTGTGACCATTGGTGAATCTAATTTCAAAATTTTAATTCATTTTATATTTCTATTCACTCTAAGCTGAGTTGATGGTTAAACTGGGAAACGATTCAATTTCTCTGAAAATCCTCAGTTAATTCAGTTCTATGAGATTTAGAATTCAGCTTCATTCTGAATTATATGCTGTGTGGAATGATAAGTAAGAGTAGTGATATATTTTAATGGGTGTACTCCAATTCGTGTGTACTCAACAAAGGATGGTGTGAGAATTGGCATCCACGTTGTAAAGTGTTGTGGTTTCTCAAAATTTCCCTGTGCAGCAGTCTTATTAGCAATTCTTCTTTTATTAGGCAGTGGACGTGGCATTTGGTTTCACCACAGTTTAGATTAGTCTCTTGTCACATAATGACCTTCTATAAAAGCCTGATGCAACACGTCATCCTATATTGGTAGCTCTCAAACTTCAGCCAGCATCAGAATCACCTGGAATGCTTGTTGAAACACAGATTTTTAGGCTCCACCCTCAGAGTTTCTGATTCAATAGGTCTGCAGTAGGGCTAAGGAATTTGCATTTCTAACAGGTTCCCAGCTGAGACTAATGCTGCTGGTCCTGGGACCGTGTTCCGAAAACCAAACCACTGGTCTGTGGGAAGATGATAGGTCAATATCCATCTTCCCATTAAATTAAAGATTTGACTGACTGCTTGCTGTACCAGGGTACTTCAAAAAGTTCATGGAAAGATTTGTATCACCTTTCAATTCTATTTTTTCCACGACCTTTTTGAAGATGGAAGGAATTAAAACCAAAATCAAATAAAACCTGAAGGAAACACAAGGTAAAGAGAAGGTTCTCCGAGCTTTGATGGTACGGTGGAAATATCAAGTCTGTATGTTGCTCTGTGTTGCTTCACCCCCCACGGATTTGTCACCCCACTTCCCCTGGGTGATGGAGATGCAAAGGATTACTCAAAGCCCATCTCTACTGAGCAGTGAGAAGCCCCAAAGTGGTGAATATCCCACCCGAAGCCTCAAGCAAGAGGGATCCCTTCCTTGGGAAATTAACACCGAATTGGGGTTCTCTTCCTGCATTTATTTTCCAGACCAGGAAGTTACAGGAAGAGACATAGGTGGGCTTATAGTTTAACAGTATAGGCTGGTAACTTTCAGTGAAACAAGACAGATGACATTCCAGTAGACAATTAAGTGGTCTTATCAACACAAGCTTGATCTTAGCAAACATTCCTTCTATTAGCAATTTCCCAGTATCTTTACATAACAATCAGTAACTAGTCTGTCTTTGAGCCAGCAACCTGCTGTGCCACAATTCTTGTCTTGCAATAGAGACTTTTATAGCCTGAAATTTCCAGTCCTCCACAAGGTCAATATTTGAAACTGCAAGGCTTTGGAAAACCGGGCCCTATGAAGCACATATGCTTTTTAGTATATTCCACACCTGTACATGATAATTTTCAATCTGTTGAAAGAAATATACTCCAGTTTCTAAAAAGGGGGAAGAGGGGGAGAAGTCTTACTCTTGACCAGTTTGCCAAGCAGCCATCATTCAGTAAAGTCAACATGTGTAGCATATCCTTTGAGATCGTGAAACCTACGTTGGCACTGGGTGACTTGGGCAAGTTACTTCACATCTCTGAGCCTGACTTTTCCACACTTATGAAATGAACATACTAATCTTTACTCTGTGGGGTTGATGTGAATTTTATTGCCTAGTATGTCATTATGTTCATAAATGGTATCTATTAGTGATTATTTATGTAATATTTATAAGAATAACCTTACGTCTTTGCATCCTCCTATTTCCTTTCAGCTTCTAAACTTGTTATCCATCTCCTCTAGTCTCTCCTTTCTTCTCTCCTCTGGTGACTCGTTCACTAACTCTGTTGTGATTTTACTTGCCAAGTGGTCATTTTCTCCATTCATATTCCATATACAGGTCTTGGCTCCACCACTCACACCATCATCTAATTTAAAACCTAAGGGTCATTCTGGATGTTTCACCTCCTCATCTAATCAATCTCTCAAACTCTGAAGATGCAGGTGAATATTTCTAGAACCCATTCATTCCTCCTCATCCCCACCGCCATTGCCTTGGCTGAGCTCTCATCATCTCTTACCTGTTTTGCATCAGTTTATCTGCCTGCCTCTGTTCTGACCCCCTTCCAAACTCCCTTCAAGTCATCTTCCTAAGTACTAAACCTGATGATGTCAAATGGTGGCTACCCTAGAGTGACCAAAGTAAAGTCAAAAGCCTTAGCTTAAACCCAACCCTTTATAAACTGTCTTCCCCCATCTCTCCCCTCCCAACTCTTTGCTCCACCCATAATGAACTACTCATGGTTTCCAAACACATTATCCTTACTTCAGTTTATGCACCTTTGCACCTTCCAGAAGGTTCTTTCCCATCTTGTTCACCAATGTAATACCTACTCAGTTTAAACTCAGTCCACGTGGTTGGGCCTTTTGATCAAGTTAGATGAGGCCTCTTTTCTGTTCTCCCTTTGGCACCCTGTGGCCCCATCACTCTGTAGTGTAATATATGATGTAGGTGTCCATTTCCCCACCTGGACAGAATTTGAAGGCAAGGATTGCTCGCCCAATTCAATATTTCCAGCACCTAGCACAGAGTAGGTGGAGTGAGTGAATGGATGAGTCTCCATACACGTGTGTGAGGATTGGAGCAGGGAGAAAGGAGGCCTCAAAGAAAAGAAGCATAGAAAAAGCATCAGACACAGACCAGGGACTGGCATATTGCTCAGATGATGGGGGAGGAATAGGTAATGAGGACTTGAAAAAAGAAATGGTGACTAAAGGAACCATAGAATCTCAGGCTGGATGGAATATCCAAAATGTCATCAAGTCGGTTCACTCATCAGGTACTTAAACCTCTGCTATATGGTCAGCCGGCCCATGTCCAAACATACTTGGAGAAAGGGAACTTCCTAGCCCATCTGTGGGCAACTCTGTTAGAAAGTTCTTTCTTTAAATGAGCCATCATCTCTCTCTCTTTAGTTCTCACTCTGATCATAATTCTGCCCTCTGAATAAACAAAATGTAAGCTACTGAGCAAAAAGGCAAAGTATGTGAGAAAGATGGTGGAATTATAGGCAAGAGGGCTTAATGCTTAGCAGCTATTTGGAAATTGAGACTTCGGGAGAAGGAGGTTTCCACACCTAAGAGATTAGGAAAACATTGTTGGAGGTAAAAGAAGACTAGAAATCCAGAAGAGACACATGTGTGGTGAGGAAGGTGATGGTTTTCTTTTTAATAATTCTGTGTTATACTTCACAGTAAGTTCTTGAGGTGTTGGTGTCCTGGAGTCCTTTGGAAATTTGGAACCGATGGCAAAACAGTTGAAATGAGAGGTAAAGCTAGAAAATCTGGTTTGAGTCAATGGCAAAGAAGCCATGACCTTTTCCAGGGAAGTGTATGGAATTTTCCAGGAAGGGATGTAAAGAGTGAAGGAAAGAGAGCCAGTGGCAATTCCTTGAAAAATCTGCATTCAGGGGACCAGACGAGATGAGAGGGAGGTGAAAAGGAACAATTTGAGAAGGGGAACTAAGGAAGGGCAGTGTCAGAGGCACCAGGAGTGAGTTTCTGTGAGGAGGGGCATTCCTCCGCTTCTGATGAACGATGAGAAATGTTAATTGATTTGGGATAGTCTCTGTAAAGTGGTGGTTCTCAAACACACATCAGGATCATCTGGAGGTCTTTTGAAAACACAGATCACTGGGTTTCTGATTCAACAGGTCTGAAGTGGAAGTCCGTAACTGGCATCACAAGATCCCAAGTGATGCTGATGCTATTGCTATTGTGACAGGTCCAGGACCACATTTTGAGTACCATGACCTTTGAGTGGAGGCTAATGGAAACCAAAGTACAGCTGGTGGAGGAAGGACTAGGTCCTTCCTAGTCCTTGAAACAGAAGCAGTGAGGGCTCACTACTACCTTGGTATATTTCATGGTAGAGAAAGAGGGGATGGGATTTAGATCATGAGCCAAGAGGAGGGAAGCAGAGGAGACTGTGAGGACGTGACCAATCACAGGTGACAGGTTTCCCATGTGTGCACAGGACAGCTTTCGAGTGAGTAAGAGCTTGGGAAATCCTTGTTTCTAGAACTGGAAGGACAGCTTACTAAACACAGATCTTTGGCCTGAAAAAGTCTATGCTACTTCAAGTGTGTAAATCACAGCCACGGAAGAGTTAGGCATTGGAAGGCACTAGAAGACTTTGGGCCAAAATAAAGCAAAAAAGAAATCACAACTATAGTGGTTGATTCTGAAAGGCCTCTTAAAATAGGCCCATTGCTTACTATATAGATTTAAATTTTGGACATCACTGGGGTGGTGTGATTTTTTTGTAGCCCAATGTCTGGTGTAAATTTGAAAATCCACTTACTCTGAAAAACCTGTATGTTCTTTAACTCCTTGTTTCACCTCAGAACAGACTAATTTAGGTGATGAAGAGTGTCCATCTCTTTGTAGCCAGTCCTAATATCCCAAATTGAAGGGCACATGCCATCCTGGTGGTTCACCAGTAATGAAACTCTGACTTTCAATATTCTAAAATTCTCCTGTCATAATAAATATGGATATTTAATTTAGCTTTTAGTTTCATTCACATAAATTACATTGAATTTGATTAATCATAAGAACATCCGTGAAACAAATCTATCTCCTTTAAGCATAAGAGAAATGAATTAAAAATCATGAAGTGTCTGAGCAGGCAGAGAAATAAAACACATTTTTTATTTTAAAAAGTCACCTGACTCCCATAAAGCACACTCATGTAGTTTGGACATGTATTTTTGGAGTAAATGCTCTTTTTATCTATGTACTTGGTCTATTAAATGCTGCTCTGGTTCTTATCTTTGGGCAGGCTTATAGGCATTATAAATGACCTATCCAATAAAGAGGGGGAATTTATCATCTTTCTTCTGCCTTTTTTTTTTTTGTCTTTAAAAAATAGTACAGATATAGTCTGTAGAAGATCAGTAACAAATCTGATTCTCGTGGGTGGCCTGTGGCTGAAGTCTCATTACTACTCATTCTCTTACCACCCCCACATCCTGCCTGACTACCCTTTGCCAAGCTTGACAGGTGAATGCTGGACCCTGTTGCATTATACATTCAATGCAATCACAAGCTTATCAGATGACCCTACAGGAAAAATGATAGAATGGCTTGTATATTTCCATTGCTGTTTTAAAAAATTAATATATGTAAATGTTCCAAAGCCTTTGGACTCTTCTGTAAGGTATTTAGGTTGTGCCCCAAATAGTATCCCTTTGACCTAAAAGAATCGCGTTAGCTTCCAAAGATCCCTAACTCCTATCCAGAGAGAGGCTGTAAATATAGGGGATTTGGCTCTAAGGAAAGGAAAAAGAAATCCAAGCCTCTTGTCTGTTATCAGTCCAGGAGGACTTCTTTACTGCAATGTAGGGCTGTGTGCTGCCTCCATTAAAAATAAAAGGCTCAGTTTTATATTCCCTTTAGGCATATTATTCCTAAAAATGTAATCTATTAGAAACATGATGCTATTATTATAATATTCTGGTCTGGGGAAAAGCAGGTGTCTCTGAAGTAGGCCTGTTTCATTTAATTCCATCTGATTAAGTTGTCATTAGTACAGATTCCCTCCTGGATTTTTACTGGCTCAAGGGAGAGTATGTGTCTGCTATTCCTCAGGGTATGCTCACAGCATCCAGGTTGAGACTCTGCACATGGTGGGTAATTTGGATAGTTTATAAAGGCCTACTGACAAGTTAGCATGTTGGTGGCGAGGTCCTTCGCATGAGGTCTTTCCATTAATTATCACCTCTGGGTAGGATTATATCCCCTTTACAGCTGAGGGTACCAAGTGTCAAAGAGATTAAGCAGAACCTTCCCAAGACCCACCTTGGGCAGCCAAGGCAGAAGGAGCAAGACTGTGCCCATTTGCCTTGCTGTGCTGCTGGCTCTTCCCAGGCACCCGGAACCTCACCTACCATGAGCCAGCATTTTGGAGGGAACCTGAACTTACCTCAGAACAACTTTCCATATAAGGAGCTCACCTTATAGTTCAGATATTAACTTGACAAGTGAAGGCCAGAAATGCCCAGTGGAATGATCCATCTTCTCTTTATTGATTTGCCTGTGTAGTCTGTAAAAGGACTTTTGCTCAGTAAATAGCAGAAATGGAACAGAGTAACAATGTATCCAACCAAAATCAATGCTAAATCATTAAGCCAATGTTTTCTGTTTTCTTTTCTCTGTCAGTGGAGACTTCATTAAGTAAGCTCCACTCCTATACTAAGGAGACAAATGGGATGCTCTCTGGTTAGTTGGCTTCCTGACTTTAACCTGTCTAAGTAAATTTCAAGATTGCCTGTTTAGGGAAGTTTATTATGTGCAACATGGGAGCACAAACCTCATTATATGAGAGAGAATCGTAGCTTTTGTTGAGAAGAGAACTCTACATAAAAGTTCATCATCATTGGCATCATAGTTTTCTTCATTCTAGAAACTACCACTTAATTGGGCCCTTTGTACATCCAAGACATTGTACAAGCAGTTGATAGTCATGATCTTGTTTAATCCTCACTGCTACTTTATGAGGTGGGTACAATCAGCTCAGAGAGGTCACTTGCCTAGCAAGATCTATACAACTGGGATGTGAACCTGCGTCCAGCTGACTCCAAAGTCCATCATTGTATACTAAAGTTTATCCATCAGGTGTTGTAAAAAGGGAATTTCTTAATCAATTCAAGTTTGTTTAGAATGCTATAACCAAGATATTGTTGCCCAAATCACCAACAACGTGTAGTATCTAAAGAGCATCTGATTCATCATCACTTTAGAGATGAGGCTACTAAGGCTTGATGAGGTTAAAGACTTGTCCCAGGCCACACTGATGTGTCTGTGATGACAGAATCAAGAATCCAACTTACATCTCCTGCTTCCCAACCCAGTGGCTTTTGTGCTGTGTTTCTCCTTTGCATGGTTGAAGGGGATCCTCAGCGAAGTCTGAGTGTGGCACAGTTTAGAGACAGGTGTGTGTTTGTGGAAGAGCAGCCCAGGTGAGCCCTCACTCATCATCCTGCCATGAAAAAACAGACTTTTGTTCTAGAGCCACTCACCTGGGAGGCGGGAACGGCCATGTGGAATGACAACTTTAGCACAGGGGGTGCCTGGCTAGCCCTGGCCGGGTCTTGAGGGGGGGATCAGATCAAGGCTGTTTTAAGAGGTATGTTTCCTGATTCTGTCATAACACATTGCCACAAATTTAGCTGCATAAAACAACACAAATTTATTATCTCACAATTCTGTAAATCAGAAGTCTGGGGGAGAGGAGCTCAACTGGCTTCTCTGCTTAGGGTCTCCCAAGAGTGAAATCAAGGTATCGGTCAGCCCAGGCTCTTATCTGGAGCCTCTGGGATAGAATCTGCTTCCAGGATCGTTCAGGTTGCTGGCACAATTCAATTCACGCAGTTGTAGAACTGAGGTCTCCATTTCTTTACTGGCTGTTGGTCGAAAGTCATTCTCAGCTCCTAGAAGCTTCCTGCATTCCCTGGCTCCTGGCCCTTTTCATCTTCAAAGCTAGCAATGCCTGGTCAAGTCCTTCTATACTTTGTATCTCTGTCTGAACATCCCTTCTGCTGCATCTCTCGCTTCCAAATGGAGAAAGTTCTGTACTTTTAAAGGGCTCAAGTGGTCAACTTGTGCCCATCTGCATAATCCAGGATACTCTTCTATTATAAGGTCTGTAACCTAACTTACATCATTAGAGTCCCTTTTGCCACGTAACATATTCACAGGTTCCAGGGATTAGGGTGTGGACATCTCTGGGGGGCAATTCTGCCAACCAGAAAAAGACACCAACTGTTGACCCTGTGTGTGTGTGTGTGTGTGTGTGTGTGTTTCTGTCATTGTCTGTGCATGCACACAGCATGCACAGGCACGTGTGATGGAACCTGGACAGACCGTGCTTTTTCTTCCTTCTTCTGCTCAGGCTTCCCAGTGAAGGCCAGCCTGCACCCTCCAAGCCCCGTGCCCAGCCAGTGGCTTGGGGTTTTATTTTTAAGATTTTTTAAAAATGTCTTTCTTCCACCATAGTGTTTAAAAATGCCCAGCTCCTCTGCTTTTCATCACTTTCACGTTAGTCTTGTGTGGTCTTCAAGAATGTATTAATAACATTTGCTATCTGACTGGCAGCTTCTCCAAAGCATTTCAGACATGTCATCTTTTATGAGCCTTCTAACCACGCGGTGGGGTCAGAAAGAGAATGGTGATGTTGATGATTATCATTACTATTACCCCATTGTTGTAACCCTGGAAAATACGGCTCAGAAAGCTGAGTGACTTGTGGAAGATCATGCAGCTGAGAAGCCACAGAGCCAGGTTTTAGATACCTGATTACAAATCTCAGCTTCCTTTGCCACACCAACCAGCCTTCCTTTCTCACTCCTTTCTCACTTCCTTTGCCCTGCCTCATTTTTCAATTAATTAATCAATCATTTCCATTACCTTGTTCTGTTTTCTCTTCACCATCTCCATATTTCATCTAAATTGTGGTGCCACAAGCTGGATGCTGAAAGCTGCTATTTCATTCCCATAGGGTATCTATGCCTGACTTTTTACAGCTTTATTTGTTTTTATCCACGCTGAGCACTGTACTCAGCTGGATTTAATTTATAGTCATTGCACACAGAGCCCAGATTCTGTGAGAATGTGAACTTTGCAAAATGTAATCCGATTAGTGCTGCAGACTGGAGATGTGTAGGAGGTAAAAGCTCTATTATAAAAAACCTTTGGGCTAATGTCCTCTTTCTTGGATGAGTTTTAAGGCAATCAGACAAAATAAAGCCATGAGCCATGGGAAGACCACCAGCTTAGCTTAGGAAGTCTAACTTATGAGTCCATTTAAGGACTAAATCATTGAACTTAGATAAGCAATAGTTGCTGGTGAAGCACAACTAACTTGGAGTTGAAAAGCAAAAAAGACAGAAATGTTAGAAGGCAACCTAGTTGCTCTAATTCTTATTTTTGAAAAAAAGGGAAAAAAAAGTTGTAAGAATAGCCAGAACTTACTGTACACCAGACACTGTTCTGAACACTTTATGTGTATATTAATCAGTTCATCTTCAGCCCTGTGAATTGGTTATCATTATCATGCCCATTTTACAGATAGGGAAATTGAGGCACAGCAAAGTTAAATAACTTGCCCGAGGTCTCACTGCTAATATTAGCAGGGCCAGGATTTTAATCTAGGTACTCCAGCCCCGGACTTTATGTTCTCAACCACTGTGTCATGCTGCTTCTATGAAGCCCATCATCTCACTATATTTTTAAGTATTTTTGAAGAGATGGTGAGGGGAGGAGGACCAGGGGGAGAAAGGATAAAGGAGATGGGAACATTTTCCCCTTCTTCAGGCTTTGGACCCTTCTAATCTACTATTCTTTTCTGGCTTCATGACCTTGGGTAGAATCTTTACTTCTCTATGTTGGGGTGGGGGCTGAGTATGGGAGTGGGTTTGGGAGTATCCTCTATGAGGGGAGGACCCTAGAGAAGCTGTGAGATTCTTTCCAGTTTGAACATTAAGGCATTCTGAAGAAAGACAGCCAGTACCAGGCAGAGTTGGGGTTGTGGTGATTTATACCCTTGGCTTGCTCATTATGGAGACTGAGTCCCATGATCTGCAGTTTGCAAGTGGGAGGGCTAGGAAAGCTGATAGTGTAAGTCCTAGATTGAGTCTGAAGGCCCAAGAACCAGGAACAGCAATGTTGAAGGGCAGAAGATGGATGTCCCAGCTCAAGCAGAGAGCAAATATGCCCTTCCTCTGCCTTTTGGTTCTATTCAAGCCCACAGTGGACTGAATGGTGCCCACCCACACTGGGGAGGCCATCTTTACTCAGTCCACTGACTCAAATGCTAATCTCTTCTGGAAACACCCTCACAGACACACCCCAAAATAATGTTTTGCCAGCTAACTGGGCATCCCTTAGCCCAATCAAGTTGACATAAAATTAGCTATCATGTTACTAAAAAGGATAAATTGCTATGTAAATAGTTTTTTAAATTGGAAAAAAAAAAGACCAAATTTCATGGTCCGTTCTGCAGCCCTTAAATGTAATCCTCATTATCAACTACTTTATATAGTGATCTCTAAAATCAAGAGTACAAAATCTGCATTTTGGTCCTGGCTTTATTCACTGGCTGGGTAATCTGGACTGGATAATTATCCACTATGGGCTCTTTCATGATGTGTAAAATGTGAATGGTACCTGTTCAGTCTAACTCACAGAGATGCTATTTGATATATGTCCTTGGGAAAAACTTTTTCAGTGCTATAGATACTTGAGGTAGCATGATCATTTGAAGTCTGGTGTGGTTTTTGATCCTTCTAGTGGTTTTCTATGAACAGTGATTGAGAATTGGTCACTTGAAAGCCAGATGTTTGCTTCAGAGAAGTCAGTGGGACTGAGGGACCAGGGAGGTAGTTAGTTAAGAAACCGTGGCTTGAAAACCACTTTCAGGCACTGTTGTTGTTTTCCTTGACTTGGCATCATTGTGTGCACTGGCCAGAGTGACACCTGTATGCCATGGCACCATGAGAACCATGGAGTCATCTTGAAAAGTGAAGAGCCTGCTGTCTGCTGTGAGGCTCGTCAGGGAAGGTGTGAGAGGCAGGAAGCAAACCCTAGCATCGAGCTCTCTGTACACAGTTAACGCACTGGGATGTGCTGTCAGCTCAGGCCCCCTTGCCAACGTTAACTACAGTTAGAGCTCTTTTCGGACCTCAGAGGTTTTCCCAGCACACAATGAGTTTCTAGAACTTAGCCAGAAAAGAAAAATAAGCTCTTTGGGTGTACAGTCGAGCTAGGCATCTATAATTAACAAATAATGTACTGCATCTTATTGCATGGCTAGAAGAGAGGAGATCGAATGTTCTCATCTCAAAGAGATGATTAAGTTTTGTGATGATGAATATGCTAATTACCCTGATTTGATCATCACACATTGTATACATGTATTGATATTCAACTTTGTGCCCCACGAATATGTACAATCAATACATTTCAATTAAAAAAATCATATTAATACACACACAGAAAGAACCTGCATAATGTAAGAAGTTAAGGTCTCTGCTGCTTTGCTTAAAGGACTGTCAGCTTCCTCTTCAGAGCCTTCCAGCCTTATGACTGTTTGGTCACTTATTGGTATGTGGGTGGACATATCTCTCATGGCCGCTGTTTCATAGATGACAGTAGTGAGGCCACTTGGTGAAACTGAAACAACACTGGGGTTCCAGCTCTCTTTTTTCCATCTGTGAAATGGGGCTCCATGCGTGCAATGAGCATGCTTGGCATAGGGATGCCATGATTGTGACTCTGTGCAGACTTCCCTCCTGTGTTTCGAGTGATGCTGATGTACTGTACCCTCTGGTCTTGCTTCCTTGTACCACAGGATCGATAAACAGATAAGCAGCTTTCGGAGATGGTTACCCAAGAAGCCCATGAGGCTGGACAAGGAGACATTGCCAGACCTGGAGGAGAATGACTGCTACACTGCCCCTTTCAGCCAGCAAAGGATCCATCAGTGAGTGTTTTCTGTTAATGCCCTGTCTTACTGAGGATGTGCAGCATGGTGGGGCCTTACCCTGCACGCCTTTGAGTCTTGGTGCATGGGAGGAACAGCATAGTGCCCTTCTGTCCTAAAGTCCTGTGAGTGTTCTTATCCCTTTCACATTAGCCAGGGGAAGCTAACTCCTGTAATAACCAGTCCCCTCATCTCACTGGTTCAGAACGCTGCAGTGCTCATTCATTTGTGTGTTGGGCAAGTGATCTTCTCAGGTCATTCATAGACCCAGGCTCCTTCTGTTTTGTGGCTCTGCCAACTCCCTGTGCACGGAGTCCCCTGCTGGCTGGTCTGCATCTATCCAGCAGGCAGTGGAAGTCGTCTATACTTTTTCCCTTTGAAAAGAGGATTTTAGGTTTTTTGGTTTTTGACCTCAGTTTACTTCTCAGTTCCTCTTTCTTCAGCAATTCACCAAGTTGCCGCAAGAAACACAAAAGCACCTGGCAATGCACTTGCTGACTCATTTGTCAGACTGTCCTGGAACAACAATTTGTCACTTTTGATATGTGGGGAGAAAAAACAAGTTGGCTAAGTAACTGAGCCTATGAGGAATTGCAAAAGTGATGGCCAATTTACTCTGAAGCTTCTGAGGTGACAAGAAATGATGGCTGGAAAGCAGGGTAGGTGGTAGGAGAGAAAAGCAGCCCAAGGGCTGTCAGTGAGGGAAAAACAGCCTCTCAGAGGGGGCATAGGTCAGATTCGCCCCACCATACTCTCAACCAGACTTTAGGAATGCCTGGTCCTCCCTGCTCCAGCCGTAGTGACAGTGTCAGTAAAAATGACTTACCTGAGGGGAGGAAATGGGTGACAGATTTTTTAAAAATGAGGTTGCTGATTTTGAGAAAAAAAAAAACGACAGTGGTCATGGAGTTGCAGGGAGTGCAAGGTGTGGGCATGTTTCAGCGACAAAAAATCAGTTAAAGTCTGGACTTCTAGGGGGCAAAAGAGAGAAGAAAAATCAAAGAATAGATGTTCTGCATCAGAATGTATAATGCTCAGTAAGATCTGTCTAATGCAAGGGAAGCTCCTGAAACAGCCAAACCTTGGATACCCTCGAGTCAGATTGATGCCAAGTCAGACACATTACATGAACATTTGAAAGGTCAATGGAAAAAGCATGAAATTCACAGTCCAGCCTGGAAATCCTAGGTAAATCCTCCACAGAAAATAGGAACCGAGAAAGACTTCATATTAATTCAGAGATCAGGATCTATGGGTATTTTCTTAAGACAAAAAGACATAAAAAACTGACCTGGTCCACTCTTAATTTAAACACTCACCATGTCTATGTTGTTCATCTCAAAAGGTTTTTTAGACAAGTGGTTGTTTTTTAAATTCTGGGCTGAAGTCTGGTTTACATGAAGATATTCCTTTTGTTTTTCACCTACTTGAGAGAGTGCCTAGCACAGAGCAGAAGAGTCTCAAATATTTTGGATGACAGATGGATGGACACAGGGATAGGTGGGTGGATGGATGGATAGATGGATGGATTGATAGATATACAGGTGAATGGGTAGATGGATGCATAAATGGAGGAATTGATGAAGTATATGGTGTGCACTCTTGGGTTCTGTTTTATTTCAAAGGGGTGTAACAGATACAGTTACATACAGTTACAGTGGCTTCCCACCACTCCTCTTCATGCTAGTTATATTCTTTGCTGTTCTTGTTTTAGAACAACGCTTCTCAGCATGGTTCTCAAAGTCAAGCACCTGGGCAGCCATCAGGAGTTCTAGGATCTAGAACTAAGAAACGTATTTTTACAAATATTTAAAAATATATAATAAGGGAAGGATGATAGCATTTGGGATGGAGATATTCAGCCATCTCTCTCACATATTTGAGAAGCCTTTTTGATGTGTTTAGGTATTGATTTTCTGAGTAATTGATTCGTTCGATAGTCACTAATTCAGTGTTCACTTCTTACCAGGCACTGTCTGGTATAGAGGATATAAAGATAAATAATTCATAGTCTTGACCCCAGCCTAGTGAAGACACAGACCAGGTTAAATAATGGTAAGCAGTATGACGGATGTGACCTAAAAGAACAGGTGCTCCATTCTTCAGGTATAGTAGGAGGTTGATAAGGGATGAGGGTTGATCACAAAGAAGAAAATGCTTCATATGGGTCTAGAAGGATAAGACTTGCCCAGGTAGGTAAAGGGAGAAAAGCATCCCAAGAAGAGAAAACAATGTATGTATGAAAGAACAAAGGCATGAAACGAGATGTAGTATTTGAAGATCCACAAGTAGTTTTCAGTGAATAGGAATATAGGCTATGAGGAGGACCTAGCTGTCATTTGAAAAAAGAGTGATCAGTGGAAGATGAGATTCCCAGACAGGAGGAAAAGGCAGAGGCGCAGCTGGAGTGAAGCAAACCTAAAAACCAGACCTCAGTGGGACCAAGAGAATAGAGGCAGTTCCATCATGCAAATGGGAGATAAACATTTTAAATGCATCTTAATGTTATGGGAAGTGGGAATTTCTTGCTCTTTGAAAATTGTCGTGCCAAAGGGTAACATCCCTTTAATAGGTGTGTAAAAAGAAGACTTGACGATGTTGGCTGTCAAATTGGAAACAATTGTTTGGTACAATCAGAAAAAAAAATTCCCTCATGATCCTTTGAGGGTGATATTAATGGGTTTAAATTAATCAGAAGTAGCTGGTTAATGAGCTCTGAAAGTTATAACATTATATACTGGCTTTCCAAATGCATTCCCAAATCCACTGCGACTTCTTGGTTTTGCAGAGTGTTTGATAATGTGTTTGTCTTGTAATAAAAGAGAATAATAGGAATTTAAGTGTTTTGGGGGTGGTGGGGACATGAATGTAGTAGGAAAAAGAGAGGAGGGGATTGAAAGTTTAATGAGTAATGATCAATGTGGAAAAGAGCCTTAAAATGCTCTGCTCTCTGAATAAAATCCAGACACTTAAATTGACTCAGTAACTCCTGCATGCATCCCTGACTGTGTGCTTTGACCTCCTTAACGCACCTTGCCACTTCGTGTGCAATCCACATGTGTCTTCCTTCTGCTTGGAAAGCCTTTTCCCTTAGGTGCCTTTCTTCCAGGTTTCCTCAGAGACATTTCCTCCAGAAAACCTTCTGTGATTTCCAACCTCCACCCCCAATTCTGGGTGAAGTTTACTCTTCTATGTCTTGGTAATATTTTTCTTTTCCTTAATTAACAGTATGTGCCATACGTTTTAATTGCTTTCTCCTACTTTATAAGTTCCTCAAAAGACTATGTCTGTCTTGCCCATTTTTGAATCCCATAGTAGGTGCTTAATAATGGTTTGTTAAATGAAAAAATAAATGAATGTTTAGAAATGAAAATAGGAGAATCATGCGAGTAAAGAATAAAGAGGATGTGAAGTTAGCTGACTGCACACTCATCTCAAACCATTTAAGACATCTTCTCCTTAAATGTGGTCCATCTCCATTGTTTTCTGTCTCAGTGATCTGCATGAATATTTGTCCAGTTGCTGAAGCTGGAGTCTGGAAACTATTTTAGACACCTCCCTCGTTTCTACTTGCCACATCTTATACATCTCCAAGGTCTGATGCTTTTATATCCTAAGTGTCTCTTTACTCCAGCAACTTCTCTCCTTCTTTGCCACCATTATCTCCCTTCTGAAACCCAGAAATAATAAAACAGGTCTCCCTGGTTCTGCTCTTGCCCACCTCCAATCCATTCTGTCAAGTGCATACAGAATGATGTTTTGAAAATGTGCATCTCATCATGTTACTTTACCCTGTTTAAAAACCTTGGAATAAACACCAATATTATTGACATGACCCACAAGGTCTCAAATGCCTAGCCACACTGCCAACTCTTCTCCAGACTTATCTGCCTTTAGTGCCTTGCACCCTTCATTTGTTATGACCCAGACACATACCACCTCTCTTCGGGTCTTTAGATGTACTCTGACTCAGGGAATTTGCACATGCTGTTTCATTTCCTGGAATTCTCTTCCCATTCCTTCTCCCTTCACCTAATTTAGTCTTGTTGATCCTTCAGAAATCAGTTCCAAAGACTTTCCCAGGAATGCCTCCCCTGACACCCCCCCCCACCCCTCTCTCTGCCAATCCTTCCAAAGATCAGGTCTCTTTGCTGTATAGTCTTTTAGCAGCATGTTTCCTATACGACATTTTTCCGACTTGAAATTTTATAATTGAGTACAATATGATCAATGACTATCTCTCAAAGTAAACTGTGTTCTCTATGATGGAGTCGACCATGTCTGATTTTGCTCATAATCAAATCTCCAGTACCTACCACGATGCCTGACGTACAATAGGTGCTTAATACTTTCTATTAAATAATGGAGTAAAGATAAAAGTATTAATAAAAACAACACAGAATAATCTAATCATAAATCTTTGTACTTGGAGCTGCATTGTACAAAAAAATTAAAGTTGAGAATCGATTAAAAAAAATAGCCTAGCATTCTATTTTAACATATATCCATGTTTGAGAAACAGTAACAGCAAACCTATAAGTATACATCTCTATAAATCAGTGTACGATGCTATTTGGTTATTTTATACGGTATCACCATAGGTGGCACTACAGGTGGAAAAACTCTTACTATACGCCAGACACTATTTTAAGAACTTTTCTTTAATCCTCACAATCACGCTATAAGGGAGGAGGTATTATCATTGCCACTATTTTACAGATGTGGAAAGTAAGACACAAAGAGGTTAAGGAACCTGCTATAAGTAACACATCTAGGCTAGGCCACCTGCCTAAACAACTCTCATATATTTATTAGTGCTTTAACACTATAGGCATTTATTGGTTTTTCACACCACTGTCTAGTGTGGGTCACCCTGGGGGAAGGAGGCACAATGTCTCTGTTCCATACAGTCATTCGGGTACCTAGGCTCATTCTATCTAGTCGTTCTGTCATTCCCTAAATCCCTTACAGACCAGGGAAAAGAGAGATGTGTGAGTTTTTAGGAAGTTTTTGTGGGCCAGGCTTAGACATGGTATCCAGCACTTCCACCCACATTTCATGGGCCAGCACTCAGTCAGGTAGTTATCTCTAACTCAAGACATGCTAGCATAACGAGTCTACCTGTTTCCCGGGAGTAAAGGGAAATAGTGGTAGAGCCGGAGTTCAAGTATACACAGGGAGGCTCCAGATCACATACCCTTCAGCATTGTCTCCTATTCCCAACCTCAGCACTATTGACATTTGGGGCTGAATAACTCTGTTGTGGGGACTGTTCTGTGTAGGATGTTTTAGCAACATCCCTGGCTTCTACCCACTGGAAGCTAGTAGCAATCCCATTACCCCTTAGTTGTGACAATCAAAAATGTTTCTAGACTGCCAAATTCCCCCTGGTACTGATAGTAGGGTGGTCGCAAAAATCACATCCTTTCTTCCCACCTTGAGAACCGTCCCTCTACTGTCTTTCATCATGTGACACCCTTCAGGCAGGACTGCCCGCTCTCTGTGATGAATTAAACCCTAGTTGAATGTGATGGCTATGACAGACAAGTCCATTTAAGAATTAATTTATTCCTCTTCACCTCCTTGCCTGTGAATGTTGCCCTTCTTAAGTATTGCTGCCCTTCATTCTTAAAATGGCATTAGTAGTAACACCCTGGAGGCAAGTACTTTCTAAGGTCAATACCCATAACAGAGTTTTTATGTTGGTAAACAGAGAAAAGGAAATATGCAAAAGAGTTATGTCACTTTTTATAATAGATATGCAGTATATGTTTTTCAAGAATCAGATCAATTCTGAACTGCTTTTCAGAAAAAAATGTGCTAAATACATACAAATAGAAAACTGTTCCTCGCTGCATTTTCTTTATCTTTAGCATTACTATTATTTTCTTTATTTTTGTGAAAACCTGTAAAAAAAATGAGGTGAAATTAAATATTGAACCACTTTCTAATAAAAGAATCTGACATTTATGCTACGTTTATGTGTGTGATGTGTAAATATACATTCATTCATCACGTGCTTCATGCCAGTTGTTCTGGGTGCTTGAGAATCAACAGTGAATAAATAGGCAAAGAACCCTACCCTCCTGGAGCTTACATTTTAGCTGAGGGCAACTGACAATAAGTTATAAACCAGTGATTGTCAAACAGAGGTGATCTGGCAATGTCTGGAAGCATTTTTGGTTGTCACAACTTGTGAGTGGGGATTGCTACTGGCATCTAGCGGGTAGAGACCAGGGATGCTGCTAAACATCCTATAAATGCATGGGACAGACCCCACAACAAAGAATTATCCAGTCCCATAAGTCAATAGTGCAGAGGTAAACATTTTTAAAAAGTCAATTTAAAAGCATGCGGAAAGGTGACAGATACTATGAGAATAGAGAAAAAGAGAAAGAGGGTGAGAGGAATGGAGAGTGCTGGCATGGGGTGGGGTGTAGGCTGTATTTTTAAAAAATAATGTTTATATTCTTCAGCTTAGGCCTCATACAGAAGATGTGATTGGAGAAAGACTTGCAGAAGGTGAGAAGGGGCAGGACTGAGTTACAGGAAGGGGAAACAGCCAGAGCAAAGACCCTAATCTGGGAGCAGATCTGGGTGTGTTTGGGGAAAAAAGGAAAGACCCTTTGGGCTAGAGCAGGAATAACAAGGAGGAGGAGGGACGTAGGGATGTGTTAGAGAGGTCAGAGGGAGCCCAATTATATATGGTCTTGTGGGCCATTGTAAGGACTTTGGATTTCACAGAGAAATGATATGATCTAACAACTTTTGAAAATATCATCCTGACTGCTCTGATAACATACTGTAGGAGCAAAGGTGGAAGGAAGGACCAGGTAGGAGGCAACTGCAGTCATCCAAGTGAGAGATGTTGTATGAATATATTTTTTTCAAGTATCTTTTCAAAATCTATAATGGAAATATATGCCACATATAACTCAGCATTGATCTGTTTCTTTGCGGAGCTTGGTTGGTTGCACACAGAACATTTTAACTCGTGTTGTGTGCATATATAAAATAGACATTATGAAAAGAGCCCTCGAAATGAAATCTGCTCACATGCTGTTAGACTCCTACTGTCGTCTGCTACTAGACTGTGAACTACCTGAGGGCAGGAACTATGTGCCTGGCAGTGAGTGGCTCCTAGGCAATGTTGGTAAGACCAAACAGAATAGGAGAGGCGAGGCAGAGTTGGTATCATTGCCATTGCTGGAGGACATAGCCGGGGCTCCAGAGTCAGATTCTCGCATCTTGAAGCAGCATGTCAAAAACCCAGAATATCCAGATGAAAAGTGAGAAATGCAGTCACTAGTTGGTCATAGTGGTTTCCATGTTCAACTTGAAAGAAGGAAGGAACAAAGGGAAAGAGGTGGCAGTAGGATTTGGAGACATTAAATGAAATGAGACATGTAAAAGATTTAGTCCAGTACCAGGCACATGGAAAGCACTCAATAGCTATAATAAATTATGACTGTTGTTATTATCACTATTACCATGAGCCAGGAGTACATTGAGAATCCTTGGGAGACTCTCTGAAAAGTTGTAGTCGGTGTGTAAAGGGAAAGTTTGAGGTGACAAAGAATGATTTTGCAAAGGTTAGTATCTGACCTGAACTGTATTAACAATACTTTTAAACTAAATGTTACTCAGTGTCCCAGATACATTGCCATTTAACATTTATCAGTAGCATAGCATATGCCTATTTGTTTTTTAAACCCTCCCAGCGTAGATTCCTGAAGATACCGATTCTTTTAGCATGTGCCTTTTGCTGTATTTTCTTTTCAGAGTGTTTGGAGTTTTTCTGTTGGTTTCATTGATCTGAAATCTTTAGAGAATCCTTTAGGCAAAGAGATAGCAAGATTGATTTCGGCAGGATTAACATTCTTTTAGAGCCCGGGTGACTGAAGGCAGTCTCAGAACACTTGTTTTATTGCAGTTACTTATTCAGCATTAGGATGCTCAATATGCAGGTTGTTTGTATTGATCTGTAGACTCAGGGGAAACATATCTCTGTTCTGGAAAGTTTTAGACTGAGATGAAAATGAAACAAGCCACACAGCCTGAGATTTGTGTTTCTAAAGGTCATGTGGCTCCTTTGGAGCAGGACATAACTCAATGACTTGAGTTTCAGGGACAAAGAGGTTGCATAATCATAAGGGAAAAGCATACTCTTGGGTGTCTGGAGATCCAGTAGTTAGTTGGATGTGTTATCTTACTGTCTGTGAGAACATCTGTGAATAACTCACTTGGACATATTTTATTGCATCTATCCATGTATATTCATGTATGTATACGTAAGTTTTTATTCAAATTTTTAACTTGAGCATATTAAATTTGATGGTCAAGGGGCTATTTTCCTCATCAAATGGTAAAAAGAAATTTAAAGCATTTAAAGGAAAAAGGAAGATTTGCCAAATTCAGGTATCCTAAAATAAGGAAGGGTTAACAGAAAGAGGAAGGAAGGGGGCTAGGATCGCATCTGTTGGTGGGTTGTACATATGTAACACTGTACATTACACAGGTGGAAACGATAGTGGTCAGAGGGAGCAAGGGAGAGCAGGGGGCCAGGAAGCTGTTGTGCCTCGTAGGGCGGTGCTGTGTGCCAGCCTCTGTGCTGCATGTCCCCTGTCATTATCTCTTTTGACCCTTGCAATAGCCCTGCAACATAATTTCATTATCCTCATTTTACAGAAGGTGGAACAGAGGCTCAGAGACATTATCCAGGGCCACACAGTAACAAGTAGACTTTGGGAAGAGAACCCAAATTCTTCTGATTGCAAACCCATGCTCCTTCCGTGACACAACAGTGGACATTTACTGAACACTCAATAGGCACCAAGCTACCATGGGACTAGTAGTTTCATTATCTCCATGTAGAGATGGAGAAAGAGAACACAGAGAAAGTAAGTCACTCCGTTGTATACAGTTGGAGGGAGCAGGAAACCATCCTGAGCAGCTGGAGGAAGGCCATTTGTGAGCCTAGCTCTAAATGCCAGGGCCTGGGCAGGGCACTTGTTACTCTCACCTAAAAGTGGCACTGCGGAGGAGACGGGGTTAAATCTGCAAACTTTATAGATGGAAGTTTATTCATATGACCGCTAATTCAGGACCATGTCTTAGGAATGCCTTTATCCCTGAGGATGAACCCAATTCGTCTCACTTCCACTTTCCTGATCCCCAATACTACACCCACACCATCGGTTTTGTGTTTCCCACTCCAGATTAATGACATCACTACTACATGTTGACCAACCTTGACACTACCATCTCCTCACTGCCCACTGTCACCACCAAGTCCACTTGGTCCTGTCCCCTCTTTCTGACCTCATTGCAATTGCCTTAGTGCAAGTGCCCACCAACTCTTGCCTGAACAATTTTAATAGTCTCCTTTCCTCCTCTGTCTTTTCTTCCAAATCTGTTCACTACACTCATGTCACAGGTCATTTGGAAGGCTCCTCCCACTGGCCCATATAGCACCTTTGTACAATTAGGAGGAGGACACCCTTCCTCCAGGTGTTCACAGCCCCATGGGCTGTCAAGTAGAGTATGGGCAGGATTTCAACCCCTCCTCACCCCCGGCCACGCACCTTCAGCAGTGAATAACATGCAACACCATGTGTGGTGACGTTGCTTCCTTGCTAACAGCTTTCACTGGTTCCTTAGGGTCTTTGGGATAAAGTTCAGTCCCCTTAGGATGGCACACAAAACTGCTTTTACAGCCTCTTCCTGTCTTCCCACAGCCTCTGGGGCTGGATGCTCCTACAACATGGCAATGGAGGGTACCTAAGTGTTCCATGACTGTGGTTCCTTCTTCTTAAGTTGTGCTCTTTCCTGTCACTCTGGAAAAATTCTGTTCTTCCCTCAGGAACAAGTTCAGGAGTCGTCTTCTCAGAAAGCATCTTATGTCTCACACAGACAGTGTTAGGGTTCTGGGCCCATCAGTCTTTCTAAATACTAGGATTATGGCACTGACTGTATTGCACCACAGTTATTTGTTTCCACGTCTGTGTGCTGCACAAGGCCCGATTCTGCAGCCAAAAGTAACTAGGTGGGAGGTCCAGTCTTTACTTGAGTTTCTCAAGGGCACAAAGGGCAGCCACTTTCATGGTCCCCAGCAACTGCTATTATCCTCCTTTCCTCTCCTTCCTTCACAACCTCCCTTACTCAGGTGTCAGCCTCTTTCTACCTCACAAAAACCTTCCTCCTCCACCTCAGCCTGCACAGCTATTCTTTCCTTTTCCTTTATTGCTTCTCCCCTTCCCACAAATCTCACTCCTTTCTCCCATCTCCTTATTGTATGGATTGACATAGCTTCTCCATTAGGAAAAAAAAATCCATCCTCTTGAAAAGAGGATAAATGAGGCCATAAATTACAGGGTCATCTCTGTTGGGTTAGGGAACATGCCAGGCAGATTTATGCTAGGTTCTGCTGCAGTAACAAATCACCCTCGAACCTCAGTGGCCTGCTCAAAGGTTGATTTCTGGTTCACATAATATATTAGCAGTGGATCAGCTGAGGCTCCGCTTCACCTGTCTTCTTTATTACAGGATCTGGGCCAAAGAAGCAACCTGTATCTAACACATGCGTTTATTTTTCTTTTTTTTCCTTTGAAACATAGTTGATTGTACGTACATATCTGTGGGGTACAGAGTTAAATATAAATACTTGCGTAAAATATGTGATGCTCAAATCAAGATAATCAGTACATTCAACATTATGCATTATAATCGTTTTTGGTAGCTCTTTTGGTAAAAAGAGCTTATTTCTTCCCTTATTTCTTTCCCCTCCCCCTTTCCCACCTCCGGTAACCTCAATTCTGTCCTTTCCTTCTGAAAGCTCAATGTATTATTGTGCTTATTATTTCTTTCTTTCTTCTGTTATTTATTTTTTAGCTCCCACTTACGAGTGAGGACATGTAGTATTTCTCTTTCTGTGCCTGGCTTATTTCACTTAACATAATTTTCTGTAAGTTCATCCACGTTGCTGTGAAGGCAGCATTTCATTCTTTTTTATGGCAGAGTAACATTCCATTGTGAATATGCACCACATTTTCCTTATCCAATCATCCAACAATGGACATTTAGGTTGGTTCCAAATCTTGACTATTGTGAGTAGAGCTGCAATGAACATGGGGGTACAAGTATCCCTTGGACATGATGATTTCCATTCCTTTGGGTATATACCCAGCTGGGATTGCTAGATCATATGGTAGTTCTATCTATAGTTGTTTGAGAACCCTCCATACTGTTTTCCATAAAGGCTGCACCAATTTCCAGTCCCACCAACAGTGTAGGAGGGTTTCCTTTTCTCTGCATCCTGGCCAGCATTTGTTATTCTGTCTTTTTGACATAGCCAGTCTAATTGGGGTGAGATGATACCTCAGTGTGGTTTTGATTTGCATTTCCGTGATACTGAGTGATGTTGAGCATTTTTTCATGTGTCTCCTAACACATGCAGTCTTGTGGTAGAGAAAAAGTGATGGCAGAGTCACATGTTGGTTCTTGGAGTGTCTTCTCAGATGTGGCATATATCATTTCTGCTCACATTCCATGGACCAAAACAGGTCTCGTGGTCAAGCATAGTGTCAATAGGGCAGGGAATTATACCCACCCCCTAGAGAGGGGGATTACAAGTCACATGATAATTGTAGGGACATATAATCCTCACATGGAAGAGCAGCAAATGGGGAATAATGATGTAATATATCCAGGAATACCCCGTGTTATTGTTTTGTCTTGTCATGTTTATATAACTCATCGGTCTGTGAGCTCTTCTGGGGCTCAGGTGGTGTCTTATACTGATTTTGTTTTTGTTTCTGTTTTTATTTATGATCCACAAGTAATAATTGTACGTGTTTACATAGGAGGAATAAGTTCTGGTCTCTTGCATAGTAGGATGACTAGAGTTAACTATAATGTATTGTATACTTCAAAATAGCTACAAGAGAGGTTTTTTAATGTTCTCATCACAAAGATATGGTAAATGTTTTGTTTCGTTTTAAACACAGAACATATTTTTAGAAAAGAAAGTTTCCATGCAAGTTAAAAAGACCTGGGCAGAAGAGAGAAAAATTTTGTCGGGTAGAAATCAGACTTGGTATTGGAATATTTCACAATTCAAATTCAGAATCCATCTTTACACTATGGCCATGTTTGTGTCAGATTAACAGGCAGGACAGGTAGATGGCTGCTTATGCGGTGTGTGATTTCTAGGACAGAGAGAAGAAGGCCTCCTCCCCAAAGACTGTTTCTTTCTCTAGCTCCCTGTACCGCTCTGCAGGTTCCTTTCAGGAAACCTGAAATGCAGCAGTTATTTTAACAGAAAGGTTCCTCTGGGAAATTGAAGGACCATAATGTTACAAAGGAAACACTGAAGTCACACCAATAACAACTGGAAAAAGTGAAGCAGCTACTGCCCCAGGCCTGGAGGAACTAAAGGAAAGGTTGGTGTTCTCCAAGAAGCTCAGAGGAGAACCCCAGATCTCTGCAGAGGATTTGCTGCCCTGGCTGGTACCTCAGGGGTGTGGGGCAGTGCAGTGAGGCTAGTTTGGGGGTGTTTGATTTTGTTGTTGTTGTTTTAAGCTGGCTGGAAACTGCCATTGAAAAGTTGAAGGATCATTTCTGGGGTGACACTGACAGGAACAGACAGGGCAACGAGGGGGCCCAAGTCCCTCCAACCTCTTCTTTCATTTCCAGTCTCCTTCTACGGCCCTGCACTGACAGAACATATCAGACAGAGAGATGGCAAAGCAGAAATGTAGTTGCAGAGTCTCTGCTCCAGCATCACAGAAAAGAGGATAGAAGGGGCAATCAGAGAGGTAACTCGATAGATGGCATGCTCCCTAATAGCTGGAATTTTACAGTTTGAACTTTAATACTTCAGCTAAAGTCATCCTCAATCAAAATTAAAATGTCTTTGGAAGGCTGAGCCCGTGGCGCACTCGGGAGAGTGTGGCACTGGGAGCGCAGCAGCGCTCCCGCCACGGGTTCGGGTCCTATATAGGGATGACTGGTGCGCTCACAGCGCAGTGTGGCCAGTTTCAAAAAAAAAGGACAAAAAAAAATGTCCTTGGAAAGATGAAAATGTTACTCTTACAATTTACACCCCATTATGAATAGCTAAAAATAAAGAAGAGGAGAAAGGAAGAGGTACAAAGGGGATATTTTGGCTTTAGCAGGGACAGATGGGGGGAGGGGCAGGGAGGCCAAAAAGGAAAAAAACAAAAACAGTGGGATTGTGGAGGATAAACTTTGCCAACTTCCAAATTTTGCAGATGTTTGGCAGAGTTTCTAGGACTTAGCAGCTTACAGCAATATGAATGAACTGCAGGGAAGTAGATGGACCTGTCCCTTCAGTCAACACTTGGGACAACTGAGCTCCAATAAGGGAATATAAAAACAAGACCCATGACCAAGACCAGACTAAGATGGTAGCCATGGATTAGTCTCCAAGTGATAAATTTCTGCAGTGACAATTGCCTGGGTAATTCAATCAAAACCTTACTATTGACTGAATTACAATAACACCCTAATTAGTAGAAAACTGAGGGCCTGGTTCATTCTAAATTGGATTTTTTTGGTCTGAAGATTCATTAGTAAACCTTTTATGTTTCCAAACTTGTTTTACAGTTTTTTGAAAAAATGATTTCCTTTTCATTCTGCCTCACTTTGGAATAGCAAATAAAACTGATCTCATATAAATCTGAATAGTGCGATGCTTTCATGTTTCCATTCTGAACATCTATCCAGTTCAGTCCACATCAAGCACCGGTTCTGTGACAGGCACTGTGTAGGTAGGACAGGACAAAGATGAATGAATCACAGTTTCTGCCCTTAAGGTTAATGGCTGAGCTTACACAACCTCTGATTAGGAGCACAGGCTCTGGGCCCCAAATCTCAGCTCTGTAGCTCACAAGGCAACTGATTCTGAGCTGTACTATCTTCATCTATAGATTGGAAATAGTAATGATACCCATGTTGTGAAAATTAACAACACAGTATATCAGTGCCTTTGGTAAATGTTCAATAAATGATATTTTGTTAATAGTGTTAGTGGAACCTGACATATAATTAATTAGAACATTTTAATATATGTGAATTCTGTTGATTTTCATTGTCCAGTCTTAATGATGGAGATAGTTCAGGACTGGCCTGCAGTGTTACTGATTCCAGGATATCACTTTTTTCTCTTCCTCTTTTCCCCTCCCTCCTACAGCATTCTTTTTACTTTCCTTTCCCCCATCCTTTCCCCTTCCTGCCTCCTCCTCTTCTTCCAGAATTATCCAGATTACCATCTCCCCAGTTTCCTTGGTTCTGTATACATACAGCCAATGTCAAAAGTATTCTTTGGCCTACTGTGTCATACCAGTAGGTTTTCAACCTCTGACCCAAATTAATGCATACTGTTTTGTTAGGTAACTGACTTCTAAAAATATTTATTGACTCAACTAGTCATTTGCCAACCTTTTTCTACCATGGTAGAAGTGTGATAGTGTTTACTTAGGAAACATACTCTCTTGTGCTTTTCTCCTTTTTCTGCTCTTGCAGAAAATACATTAGAATACACAGGAGTAAAGTGATGTTATTATAAAGGTACCTCACATCTATTCTAATTTAATTTTAAAAAATCATTCCCATATTTAGGCACCCTAACCATTATTAGTGTCAAACTGATTGCAACACACCTCACCACTGTGACATCACCATGTCACATCAGGATGTTGTGACACCTGGGTGAATAAGACTCCCGAACTTGACTATTACTTGTTTCTTGAGACCTGTCCTAATGTCTGTGTACCTTTAGAACCAGCAATGCCATTTCTAAGTATGTACTTTCTCAAGAAACATTTGCACGTGTGTGCTTTACAAAGTGTTCACTATAGCATTTTTTATAACAAGAAAACATTGGAAATAACCTAAATATCCACCAGCAAGAGAATGAGCCCATAAACTGTAGGGTCCTCATGCAATAGACTTCTAAGCATCAGGGAATATGATTGGGCGAGAGCTGCTTGTGTCCACACGAATGAACCAAAACAAGTTGCAGGAGAATAAGGATAGCGTGATACTATTTCTGTAAAGTTTTAAAACATACAATGATGTATTTTTAGGAATACATACATGTGGGGGATTATAAAAAATTCCTGATAGTGGTTACCTCTGGGGTAGAGGAATGCAATTGAGGAGGGGCACACAACTATTTGCAAACTTTTATTTCTTAAGTTAGTTCGTGGGTATATAGGTGTTTGATGTTATTCTAAGTGCATTTTTGTGTATCTGAAAGTGTGTTTTGAAAGAAAAAGACCCTCACAAGACCTGATTTCAAAATAGCAGGTACTTCTACATTGGGGCCTCACTGGACTATGACAGTCAGTAATCTCTATAAAAAGTGACAAATAGAGAGCTAATAATAAAAGTAATAAAACTGGTATGTATGAGCATGATCTGTATATGAGTACACTGCAAACAATATGGTGGTGCCCCCTTATCCTTGGGGGATGTATTCCCAGACCCCCAGTGGATGCCTGAAACCATGGATAGGACCGAATCCTATATATACTGTGTATTTCTTATAACACATACCTATGGTAAAGTTTAATTTATAAAGTAGGAGCTGTAAGAAATTAACAATAATTAATAATGAGATAGAACAGTTACATTCATCAATCACTTAATGACAGGGATACATTCTGAGAAATGTGTGCTTAGGCGATTTCGTGTGAACATCATGAAATGTACTTACATAGACCTAGATGGTATAGCCTACTGCACACCTCCAGCTCCACTGAAATCTTATGGTACCGTCCTTGTGTATGGAGTCCGTTGTTGACTGCAATGTCATTAGGAGGCGCATGACTGTGTAGCAATGTGCCAGCAGCACCGCTCTTGTGCTTTGGTGCCATTTTTAAAATAAGCATTTAAGTAAAATAAGCATTACTTGAACACAAGCACCATAATACCAGGACAGTCAGTCTGATAATCGAGGTGGCTACTAGAGGACCGAGGGCAGGGAGCATCTACAGTGTGGAGGTGCTGGATAAAGGGATGATTCATGTCCAGTGCAGGACAGGATGGAGCAGTATAGTGTGAGATTTCATCATGCCACTCAGAATGGCATGCAATTTAAAACTGATGAATTGTTTATTTCTGGAATTTTCTATTGAATATCTTCAGACCACAATTGACCATAAATAACAGTGTTAAGTGAAACCATTAATAAGAGGGCACTATTGTATCTCCTAATCCTCAGACATCCTTCTTAAGTAGGTATTATTGTCCCCATTTGAAAGATATGGATTGTGAAGCTTAGATAAATTACTTTTCTAAATTTAAATGTGCTTTGCAGAACCAAGACTCTAACCCAGGTTTGTTTTATATTTAAACAATAAAGTAGATATTATTGTATTCCTTCAAGATGTCATTTCTTCAAGATATAACCCAGCTGTGTTATTTGGGAGGAAAAAATCACCAGGGGTTCAGAGTTTTTAAAAAACATTGTAAGCTGCCAACATGTTTGCAAGCTCTTGGCCTCACAAAAAGTAAATTCTCTCTATCCACGAGGCAGCCTCTCTAGATAAAGTCCACCTTCAAGTTGGAATATTAACATTAGTCCGTCTAATCTAGTGCATAAAACACTGAGCTCTAAAAGCAATAAGAATCATTGTGGAAGTTCTATTTTAAAGTAGATGTTTTATTTTTTAAAGTAATTCCATATTTTAGAACTTTGGCTAGGGCGGCCCCATGGCTCACTCAGGAGAGTGCAGCGCTGGTAGCGCCGAGGCCGCAGGTTCGGATCCTATATGGGAATGGCCAGTGCGCTCCCTGGCTGAGCATGGTGCGGACCACACTGTGCTAAGGGTTGTGATCCCCTTACCGGTCAGAAAAAAAAAAAAAACTTTGGCTATATTTGACAAATATATTATTCAAAAGAGCTCCTTCCTTCTTTTATTTATACCACCCTTTAATAAAATTAAAATTATTTATGTTTACATTTTAAAGAATCAAGTAGTCCTACAAAGCTTGTTTTTGAGAAACAGCAATCCCATGCCCCCCTCAACCATTTATCATTCCCCCTCCCAAGGAGCAGCCACTTTCAACTCTTTTAGCGATTACTTTGGTAATTACCTTCACATATCTAAGTAAATTATTTTATTGTTAAATTATTTGGAGTTTTTCGGTGATAGCATAATCTGTTGACTTCCCATTATAGAGAATAAGGATTTAGATGTTTTTTTCTTCCTGTCAGTTCTTACCACAGTAGATATCTCTTTTCCTTTCAATGTAGTGATATCATAATTTGATTACATTATTATAATGTATATCAGTATTTGCATTATTATGACTATACAAATACTACTCAGAGCTAAGTCATATAGTTCAACATGATTTATTTTCCTTTCCTTCACTTTTATTGAAATAGAGAAACACATTCTCTTGATTTTCAGTTTTTGAAGTTTTTTATGTACTTATCATTAATTTAATCTTAAACTCTGCCATTGTTTAGCAGAGTTTGTCTAAACTATCTAAATTTCAAGATGTTCAGATGCATCAGATATGCAACCAATTTCATATTCTTGGGTAAATTACCATGTACCCTCCTGACAAGGTCTAATCTGAACTTCTTGCCTTCCATTCCTGGTATAAATTAACATCCTAGGATCTTCCTTTATCATTATCCAAGGATTCTCTTTATCTCTCATCTTTGTTACATCTTCTATTTCCTGGATCTCATTTATTCCACCCTCATTTTGCATCTTCCAGTGACTTCATGATAGAAGGATTACTTGACAGATAATTTTTTGAGATCTTGCATAGAGTTGGGCTGAATTGTGTCCCCCACAAATTTGCATGTTAATGTCCTAACCCCCAGTACCTCAGATGTCACGTTATTTGGAGGTAGGGTCTTTAAAGGGGTAATTAAGTTAAAGTTAATTCATTAGGTTGGAACCTAATCCAGTATGACTGGTGCTATTATATGAAGAGAAACTTAGGACATAGACATACGAAGATCATGAGAAGAAACACAAAGAAAACAGCTATCTACATGTCAAGGAGAGAGGACTCAGAAGGAAAGAACCCTGCTGACACCTTAATCTTGGACTTTCAACCTCCAGAACTGTGATAAAATAAGTTTCTATTGCTTAAGACACCTAGTCTGTGGCACTTTCTCATGGCAGCACTAGCAAACTAATACACATTTATTATACTTTACTCGTTATGATAGTTGGGCTAGGTGTAGAATTCTGTATCTAGGCAAAATTCTTTTCCCTCAGAATTTTGAAGATCTCGCTCCTTTGATTTCTGAAATTCAATGTTGCTGCTGAGAATTTCAAAAACATTTCAATTTATAATCTCTCTATGTAAATTTTCTCTTCTATGAAAACTTATATGATTGTTTCTTTGTCTCCAGTGTTCTAAAATATCATAGTAATGTATCATGATGAGGCTTATGTTCATCCATTTTACTGGTTACTCAGTGGACCCTTTCAACCTGGGTACTCTTGTCTTTTAGTTCAGAAAAATTTTCTCAAATAATTCTTAAATTTTTTTAGATGGCTTTTTTTCTTTCTTTTTGGAATTCCTATTTTTCAGATATTGTATGTAATAGTCTGTTTTTTGTTGCTGATAACCTGAAACTGGGTAATTTAAAAAGAAATTAAATTTATCTCAACACTTTTGAGGCTGGGAAGTCTAAGGTTACAGGAACACATCTGGTAAGGGACACCTTCTTGGTGAAGACTATCTACAGAGTTCTTTGGAGATGTAAGGTATCACATGGCAAGGGCTGAGCTAGAGCATGTGAACATGCTTCTTCCTCTCATAAAGGTATGTGTTACTCCTGTGATAATTGACTTATCCATTAACTCATTAATCTATTAATCCATGAATGGAATAATCTGTTCTTGAGGGCATAACCCTCATGATCCAATCACCTCCCAAAAGCCTCACCTTTCAGATATTGGGGGATATTCAAACCACAATATTGGACTTCATAAGCTGACCCTCTAATATCCTTATATTTCTCTCGTTTTTGATAATCTATATCTTTTTGCCCTGGGATATTTCCTTAAGATATTTTCTGGATGATTTCCTCAACTTATTTTCAAATGATTCTATTTAGTTTTTAATTTCTGCTATCATTTGTATGACATTTTTATACTATAATAACATTTTCATTTTCATAATGTTCTTTTAAAATATAGATTTTGAGCTTTTTTTTCCCCCACAATTACAATATCTTCTCAACTCTCTAAGCATAATGATTTTTTTAATGTTCATTATTTTACATAGCTTAATTTCTTCTAACATGTTTCCTTGTGTTTGTTTTCATTTGTCTTTTTGTGTTATTTTCTCTCTTTTATGTTAATGGATTTACTCAGATGCCTAGTAAACTTTGGCTGTCCATATATTTAAGAATAGGAAATGCAAAAGTTGAGTAGAACTTCTCAGTAACAGATGGGTCCTGTTAACTGTGGGCTTCATTGTAGAGAAATGGCTGGTGGTTTTATTTTGGAGTCTCCAGTGTCACTATCTTTAGATATTTCATCTTAAGCTTGTCATATTCCCCAGGGAAGTCTTTGCCAGTCTTCTGCCTAGAAAGTCAAGGCCAGGCTTTTCTAGAACTTGAGTGGATGAAGATAGTTGGGAGTCTCAGCTTGCAGGATGCAAACATTCACTTGATTCCCCAGGTTTCACTATGGTACCCCACCCCTAACTATGCCTGGTATATCATAGTTCAATGACTGTATTATCCTATACCAAAAATAAAAATAAAAGTAGCCTCCCATCTTCTGCTAGAATATAGGTGAAGATCTGGTGATCTGACTTCTTTCTAAACAGCTTCCAATCAGTCTTTATTTATTTTAGCTGCCTCTTTACCCCACTTCTACAGATATTGGGTGCTCAGTTCTAGGACTTTCAGGATTTTGTAGTATAAATATGATTGTGCTTAGATTTTGCCCAGAGCTGGTTTAGTATTCACTTTTTTCTAGTCTCCTAACTCTTATCTGTCTGCTTTGCACATTCCAATATTTTGTTGCTGTTTTGTGCCATCTTTGTTCCTTGAGAGTTTATACCTTTATTTAAAAATACTCACTACTATTATTTTTATGGGATTTTGAGAGAAAGAAAAATTGAACACAGGTGTTTAACTTTTCATTTTTACCTGAAAACCTCAACAGCAAGTATTTATTAATTTGTATTTAACTCTCAGATAGTGAAAAAAATACCATACATTTAATTAGAAATGGTTGTTTGAAAAAAAAATGTCTCACATTGCTTTATATTCCAGTAGCTTATCACCTTAATTCTAAAAGGAGGCTTGAAAATCTTTACACAACAGTTAGAACTTCGAATATTATCTATTTGATCTGATAATCTTCTCATCCTTTTACTCATGACAAGTATGCTTAAGATAAGAAGTTAGTTTTTGCTCTATAGTTGCCTAAAGCTCACTTAACTTTCAAAAGAGGCCTGGTCACACAAAAAACTAATGGGTTGCTTTGTTCCTACTTAGATTTTCATTAATTTGAGGGCATAATTTAAGTGACAGTTAATTGTATCACCTTTGTTTCTCCTTGTCAAGAAATAAATCTCTATAAAAGTCTGATTAAGAAACTTTTCCTAAAATATTTATTTTTATGGCATTAACCTTCACTTTTCTTTTTGTATTATGAAATAATACAACTTAAACCACCAGAAAGGACTGGTATATTGGTCATCCATTGCTACATAACAATCTGCCACAAAACCTACCAACTTAAAACAACAAGCATTTTGGGCCGGCCCGGTGGCGCACTGGATAGTGCCCCGCTTGGGAAGCGTGGCGGCGCTCCCGCCCGAGGGTTCGGATCCCACATATGGACCGGTTCCCGCTCACTGGCTGAGCGAGGCACGGGAGCAACGCCGAGGGTTGCAATCCCGTTGCCGGTCCCCGGTCCGGTGCGGGGGCAACACTGAGGGTTGCGATCCGTTGCCGGACATGGAAAAAAGACAA